>NC_064645.1:400342352-400645382 GCF_023864345.2 Schistocerca serialis cubense
TAGTTATAAAAGAGCCCTCCTTCAGTATAGGTTGAGAGGCACATGCTTCTATATGTAGCTCTAGACAAAACGTTTTTGTATCTAAGCTTTTTACACAGTGATAACTTTTGACATATATGGCATCTCCTCCTCTCACCTTATACTGTCTACTCATATGTGCAGATAGTTTATAACCACTGATATTATCCTTTTCCATATCAGACGCAATGTGATGCTCAGGCAGGCACAGTATATCTATTACATTATCAGATTCAATGTCATCTAAACAGACCAGAAGCTTATCTGCTTTATTCTTCAACCCTGGAATATTTTGGTGAAAAATTGTAACATTATTTTTTACTTTACTTTTGTGAGATTGTACTTTTCTCTTTAATCCACTAATTTTGTCGTTACATATGGTAACATTATTATTTACTTTACTGTTGTCAGAATCTTGTGAGTTTCGGACCTCTTTAGCACCTGCCTGCCTGAACTTCTCATTGGACACTAATATTAGTCTAAAGAAGAGGTACATACATGACTATTAGTACCCCCCTTATGGATTTCGCTAAGATCTTCTTGGCGTCGAAATTATATTTTTACAGGGCCAAAAACCATCCCATGAAAATGACACTAAGTGCAGTACCTGAGGCCCAAGTATACTACTCCTAAGCTCCTCTGGCCTTAAAACTCCAAGAATATGAGCCACAGTGATACGCTATTGCTAGCGAAATGTTAACCACACCACTGATCAACCGAGACTGTTAACCCATCAGAAACGACGAGTTGCCAGTTGCGCAGCAACCATACATTTTCCACTCCGCCAGGCTACTTCCGTAGCCGCGCGGCTTCCCCACATCTTTTATGTTCAACCCTATGTTCCCTAATTATGCACCAAATCATTTACAGTACATTATATGACGATCATTCCAGTAGTTATTTAAATCCACAATCACAGTTTAAATAACACCGTTCAAAAAGAAACTGAAGTATGTATACGCAGTCAAAGAATTTCCATGACAGATACAACACTCTACATAAGCATCACTACCAATCGACATAGAAACAATGAAACCTTCCCGTCTCCTCTATATCTCTTTTGTCACGCAACCTTCCCTCCTACAATAACCTATGAAACCTTCACTTAGGATTTCTATCTCTTTTTTAATAATAACAAATGAAATCTTCCCTTTGAAATTAATTCTCTTTCTCAATCTTCGCATACAAATTTAAATGCTGCTTATTAAAAGTTATTTTCTGATTATATCGACGAAACATAGAATGTGTCGTCGTCGTGGTCCTCAGTCGTTACCTGCAATAACCCAGAACTGTTCCTTACCTTTTTTACTGTTACTGGATCGCCATCTGACTGCTACATCGAACTGCGACATGAATATACTTACTCTGTTTTACTATACTCTATTACCTGCTGGTGGGCTGTCATAATAAGTGCCTGTATTTATTACCAAAGCTGACGTTATTCTTTAATAGCAAAGCTGAGGTTACTCTTTAATCAATTTGACTGAAGTTACGTCATTCATAGTTAAACTTTTTCTTGACAGCAATAAAATTTTGCAAAGTTTTACGTTGATGGTTTTTGGGATGGATTATAATCAGTAATGCAATATGGCTGGCAAAAATTTATTATATTCTGAATGAAATGATTTTACAAACGTTGAAATGGGACGTACTTTTTACAATAATCTTACAACTAGAATTGCGCAAACATACCTTCAGTAGTCTTGAGTTTCTCAAAAAATTAATTAAATAATATTAGTTCCTCTTATTACAATAGTTGGCTGATGTCTCTGTACATCCGTTTATAATCTCTTGTAAATCATAGCTAGTGGCTGGCAGGCACACCGCTCCTCTCAACCTCTCGCTTCAGACATGCTACCGACTCGCTTCACATCTCGCTTACTACTGACTTCCTACGAACGCTAAAGTGCGGTCCCTCCTGCCAACAATGCTTTCTGATGCAGACAATCCCTGTTATCATTTCAAAATGTATCAATGCGCGGTCTTTCCCGCTCTTTTCTTAAAATGTATCCTTACGCGGTGTCTCCCGCCCTTTTTAAAATTATATCAATTTGCGGTCTCTCTTGTCAACAATACTTTGGTGCAGACATTCCCTGCTACCACAATTATTTCCAACATGAAAAATATTAATTATTCCTACTTAATACTATTAATAAAATAAATTGTGATTTGACAATAGACAATAGAAATATATACGTCTTACAACAACTATACAACTACAAAATAGTTTGAAAATAGGTGTTACAAGCTCTTTGAAATTTAGTAGTTAACAAGCATAAAATACAGGTTCTAAGGTTATTTACAACTTGTGGAGGAACTAGACTGCAGCGGGTGAACCGCAGCAGTCAGCATACCAGCAATTTGGTAGCACTACAGGATAAAAGGTTATGGGTCAGGTTACACGGCATTAACGCATTATTACCAGGGGGTGACTAAATTTCTAAATTTTTGTACAGTGTGTTTATGAAGTATTAGAGGTATCAAAGGCTTGAATACAGTAAGTCGGCATTAATGGATGCAGATTGCTGTACTCATTAGATATGTACCTTGTAGAATAGTGTGGATTTGAGACTGCAGAAACAGCGCCGAATTGGTTCCAGAAATAACTACTGATACGCTGACCTCAGTTAGTATCCTCTAGCACAATAGAAGTGTTCCACTGCAAAGCACGAGAATGTTGCGGCCAGCAGAGTATCAAATCAACACGCAGCCGAGTTTTCGAATTAACCCTGCGGAGCGCCACCTGTGTGGCAGCGCCTGCAGCTGGGGCAGCCGCGCGGGTCCCATGTTTTCTGCCGCGTTCTCGGTGCCAGACCAGCATGCAATTACGCGGACCACAATTCGCGGCCAACAGAAGCAGCCGACAGAGCAACGAGGTCGCAGGGCGGGCCTTTATTAGGACGCGTGGTGTACAGCGAAGGGCGAGTAAGCCCTGGGAGACCACTCCACATGTCTCGGCTCCAAACAGCGGACAATCCTCGGCGGAGGCAATCAGGAAGTCAGAGGGTCGCTTACTGCTGAAATCAGCGGGGCTGGCTACGTGAACCTCTCCTAGTCTTCCTCCGGACACTGCCAGATGTCACCAGCATCTCCACTGTCGGTACCACTGTAAGGATGGGGCGAAATGCCGCGGTGTATAGTCACTATATAACGATACTGCTTATTACCACGTGAGTAAATCCTCGATAGTGTTGCTCCTGTGATAGGAACTTGGCCGTCTGCCTGTAGTAATGGGATAGAATTGTACTATACAATATGGTCCATTGATAGTGACCGGGCCAAATATCTCACGAAATAAGCATCAAACGAAAAAACTACAAAGAACGAAACTCCTCTAGCTTGAAGGGGGAAACCAGATGGCGCTATGGTTGGCCCTCTAGATGGCGCTGCCATAGGTCAAACTGATATCATCTGCGTTTTTCTTTAAATAGTAACCCCCATTTTTTATTTCATATTCGTGTAGTAAAAGAATGAGTGTTTTAGTTGGACCACTTTTTTCGCTTTGTGATAGATGGCGCTGTAATAGTCACAAACGTTTAAGTACGTGGTATCACGTAACATACCACTAGTGCGGACGGTATTTGCTTCGTGATACATTCCCCGTGTTAAAATGGACCGCTGCAGTAGAGTAATAGTTTAATGCTCATCAAACTGTTATGCTAACAAGTAGCAGTAGCAAATCTTTTCAAGTGTAGAAGATATAAGTATTTCCAATATGCAGGACATAAGTAAAACATGGGGACCCTGAATCTCTTATGGATTCACTAAGTTGTAGCCAGTTATATTTATTGCAACGTAAATGTCTCCAAGAAAGATTACTGTATTTCATAAAAACTTTCACTGTAAGAATTTAGTATTGGTTAGAAACTGTCTTGGTTGCAATTTTAGTTTTATATTTTTCAACGACGCATTTCGCCTTATTTAGGCATCTTCAGGTTATCTACATACAAAACAGAGAACAAATACATCTATTTAAGAATCGCGATCGCGTTGTGCGGACTTGGATAACCTATAAGCATGTATAAACAAATAACCTTTTTAAAGAGCAAATTCCTTAATTTGGTATTTCTTAGAAGAATCCTTTAGTCAGTGTAGCCGAAGGGCATCGTCAAATATATCAGGCCAACATCGCCTTCGTTAAACTCAGTAAAAACAAGAAATACAAAATAGTAAAATCTTTACCTTTTATAGATGGACGCAAGTGGAACCAAGATCTGCATAACGCATAAATTATGCTTACTACCTGAGCCGCCATCTTGCTCTGTTACTCGCTCCATTGTTGGTTCACAATCACCGTGACGCTCTTGTCCTAACGAAATAAAGCCAAGAAGAAAGAGTTGCTCTTCCTTAGAACTAAACGACAAGATTACTATTATAGCCACTGTTTATTTGTATCCATAATGCTTTTCATAGGCTCAAACCTGCATCATCGGGTGGGTTTATATGTATTAATCCGATATGTGCGTGTTCTGTTAGGACTTTGGGGCAACCTGTGCATTGACTCGAATGGTCACAGGCTCCATCACACATAGACTGTCACACTTTTAAACAAATATGATGTCTGGCGACTTCCATTAGTTACTTTTTATAAAGCAAATTTAATGCGATCTCTCTATTTCGGCGTTTAATACTTGCTACTGTTTCAAGTGACTAAACTTCAGTCGTGTAAATAAATAACACTCGGCATTTCAGCTCATTTATGCACGGTACTTCATATCTGTTTATGTTGTCAACGTTCTGTCTCTGCACCATCAATCCTCTAATAGGCTTCCAGCTTTTCTTTGCAGTTTGCTTTCTTCGTTGTTTTCCTAAGTAAATCAACAGGTTCAGAGAAGATCCTCGCAGACCATCTGATATAATAAACTGTAGCTCGTTAACAACAGAGATTCTCTAACATACCGTTGGGATAGTGCAGAAGCTCTTTTCCAATATTTCAGTTTTTTTTTTCAGTTCTCAACTCAAAGGTGTGAACAGGCTATTTGAAATCCTTGTCAGAACAGAATGGTGGTTCTTTAAATCCAAATATCCGTAGTGTGGGAATAGAGCGAAGAGAACACGAAACGGAAATACTTTTTACATCTCTCTAAGTAGAGCTGGCCGCGGTAGCTTCAGTCCGGAACCGCGTGACTGCTACAGTCGCAGGTTCAAATCCTGCCTCGGGCATGGATATGTGTGATGTCCTTAGGTTGGTTAGATTTAAGTCCCATAGTGCTCAGAGCCATTTTTATCTAAGTAGAGCAGGTTGTTCGAACAATTAATGATCGTAGTCAGGGAATTTTCAGCCAAATATCGACCGAGCTAGTAATAGGACAGAGGCCATCGGAATTGGGAATATTTGTGAGAGTATTTCCAACTGCAGTTTTTGAATTACACCTGAGAGAAGCCTACTGGATGATTGTCCAGTGAGATGCATTTCACAAGCCCCTGTCAACATATTTTTTTCCGAACAAACCGCTAGAGGTTCTCTTTTCATTATCAGAACCGTCGGAGGAATTGACAGAACGGAAAACGTTTTGGAACAGGAAAAACACTGAAATAGTCATAAGCACAAGTAAGAGAAACACACATTATTTATTAATGCATTTATATTATCGTTACGTGACACTGTCAGCGGGAGAGTCATCTCTGAACTGAACTATGTAATCTTCTTGCTAGAGATATTTTATTTGCCCATATCGCAGGTTGGTTCAAATGGCTCTAAGCACTATGGGACTTAACACCTGAGGTCATCAGTCCCCTAGAACTTAGAACTACTTAAACCTAACTAACCTAGAGACATCACACACATCCATGCCCGAGGCAGGATTCGAACCTGCGACCGTAGCAGTCGCGAGGTTCCAGACTGAAGCGCCTAGAACCGCTCAGTCACTCCGGCCGGCCATATCGCAGGAAATACATATATAGACAACTAGTTCCGGCAGTTTAAATTGCCATTTTCAGATTATTGACATACAGCAACGATTGTTCCACTCCGTGTAGTGTACTGTTATCTACTAATGAACATATTTGTATCTGGAAGGATCTCGTTGATGCACACTACACGAAATATTTTTTGACTAGATGACAATGCACTACATGGACTGACACAACGGCTGATACCTGTAGAATTCAATTGAAGCTGTGGAAACTAGTAGTCTATATAGGTATTTATTGCGACGTGGGCAACTACATTTTCACTAGTGAATAGATCACATTTTTCGAATTTACAGTAATTATGAGGATTATCAACACACCATCTCTTGCGCCTTATTAGGTATCTTGCACAGGTTTGGTTATCTTGGAACATGCTTATAAATGTAACATCCAAGGTTTTACCAGGTGGTGGATAAAAGATACATTCTCGAGTTTCCAAGGACTTTGAGGTTCAGGTTACCTAGTAACTACATGCGGTTAGTCATGTCGCGTTACGAAAATATTTATATACTTCGTGAAAATTATTTTTGTAAGTATGAAACATCAGCTTGGCTGGAGGCACAACAATGCACTTATACCGTAAACAATACGTCATAATTCTGAACATCTAAACACTTTATAAGTGAAAGACCCTTACCACCTTTGTCTGTATGTGGAGATTAATCTTAGCAACTACTGTAGGAATTTTGATACGGTCTTCACTGATAAATACGTTGATTCATGGCGAAGATGCGTGGATACCAATACATATTATAAATTAAAGTATTTTGTTTTTCTGTGTATGAAGGCTGATCCCAGTCAGTATTGTCGAGACGTAGATACGGTTTTGACTAAAAGTATTACGTCGCGTTTTTCTTCATGTGAAGATTAATCTGAGTCAGTACTGTATGGTCTTTGATACGGGTTTGACTAATAGATAGACTGATTCACAAGAAAGGCTGGACCGGCCGGAGTGGCCGTGCGGTTCTAGGCGCTACAGTTTGGAACCGAACGACCGCTACGGTCGCAGGTTCGAATCCTGCCTCGGGCATGGATGTGTGTGATGTCCATAGGTTAGTTAGGTTTAATTAGTTCTAAGTTCTAGGCAACTGATGACCTCAGAAGTTGAGTCGCATAGTGCTCAGAGCCAAGAAAGGATGTTTTGTATCACTATGTATTATAAACGAATCTTCCGGAGGTAGACGCTTAGTGCTACCTGTTCAAATTCAAGATCCGTCACTAGTAAATGATAAAACCGGCAATAAGACGGAAATATAATAATCAAATAGCAAACTCTTGATAGAGGAAACGTCAGTAATTAGATTGATAGTAACAACAGTATGCAGCAATAATAATAATGACATTTGGATAAGTAATGTGGATGTATAATGTTATATTTTCAGTGGATGCGATGGAATCAGAATAAAGAAGCTAGTCAGACAGCCAAAAGATCTCTGTCGACAACAGAAAAAAGACATTAAGTGAAATGCTGAGAATTACTAAGAGATAAGGGCGGAAGTAAGGGATGATAAAATTAATGGGAGAAGTCATGAAGACTCTGTTCATTACTCCTTTGAGCAAATAGTTTTTTCGCTTAATTTTGACATTTTTAGTGTTTTGGCAGGAGAAACATTTCAGCTTCTTAAATCTTTATCACCATTCGTCATATATAAACTACGAAGAGGTTGCTTCCAGTAGTGCATATGCATATGCAATTTCAGAAGGTTTTTGCAGCATGCTGCAGCCTGTGTATCTAGCAGATCAGAAGTTATATTAAAGTGATGCTTACGCCAGAGAATCTGATGTACAAGAAGAAGTATTGACAAAATCGTAGGTTATAGAAGGCGCATCATGTAGAAGTTGTGTTGGTTGTTCGATTCATTTCAAGTTCTAACAGTGTTTCATACTCATCAGCTTCAGATTGGATTTTTTTATATTAGTATGAATGTGAATCTTTCTATTACATCAGTGATAAAATTCGTCTGTCACTTAAGCATTTTGGCAGACGCATGTTGGCTCTTCCATAATGTTATTTTCTGAAGAAAATCCTGTAAATATTTAGGTGCTTGTGTAGTGCAGATGAACATTTGGAAATCTGTCGAGAGAAATATAATGTCTCTTTTAATGGTTACATTATTTTGAGGAGGGGATCATTTATACATGCATTTTCAGTAGTAACCCATCTTCAGGTATAGCGTACAGTAAATCTGTGGCAAGGCATAAATGGATGTGTAATAAATCGATTTATGTGGTTGTTTACAACCATGAGTTTTCAACAGTCTTTTAACAGTGACTGTTGATTCATAATGGTAAATTTGGCTCAGTTTGTAGTTACTGTGACTTTCTCGTATTAAGCTCGTACTTCACCCAACACACTACTGATAGCTGCGAGGAGTTTATGTATGAAGAGTCAGCTTTTAACGTGGTGCTATGTTAAGGAGCAGTAACGTTCCTGGTAGCCATCACAAGGGCTTGGGAACCCGTGTGTGATGTGTTCTGCACACTGAGGGAGCCGTGCGCCCACAGTACAAAATTGGTCGCTCGTACCTGGCCTGTAGCAAGGTAATTGGCGACCCTGCCAGGACTCCCTTCTGAAGTCGATCCTCAAAGGCGTCCGAGCAGGTGCGGGCGCTGGGCCCAGCCGCCACACCCAAAGCGCCCTGCCCCCAGGGACCAAGTGCATGCCCCTCTTCGTCTGTGCTCCCACTTTGAGGTGCAAATAAGAGGACGATGATGTGACGGAGAGGGAGATGTAGGCAGAGGCAGGCAGAAAGCTTCGCCGTGGCTGTAACGTATGAGGGGGTGTCCTACTTAACTATCACAAAGAACTACATGTCCCAGTCTTCAGTACCTGCACAATTGTAAGACCGGACTGGTACTTCATAAGAAAGGCAGCAGAGAGAACATATTTCTTGCTTTTATATATGTAACGAATAAATGTTGTCTTTAACCTATGTGTTTTTAAATTCGAAGACGACTATATGCAGTATGTGACTGTTTCTCTCTTTGATTCTCACTTTCTGAAACATTATTTTGACTGAATAATATTAATGACAGATTAAAATTCCAATAGTTAAATTAGTGTTGATAATGCCTCACAAAGAAAAACGCATTTCGTTTTACAAATTTTCTCAGTAAACTAGTTTCTAAAATTCTTTGTAGAGTCCTACGATCTATAAAAATGGTCTACACTAACAAGAAAATATCTTAATTGGTTTGGCTGCAGATAGATCACGAGCTGAACTATATAATTCACATACTAGAATTAACAAAGCTCCTTAGTTCAGTTGGCAACGGCCTTGTCGCAGTGGATACACCGGTTCTCGTCAGATCACCGAAGTTAAGCGCTGTCGGGCGAGGCCGCCACTTGGATGAGTGACCATCCTGGACGCCATGCGCTGTTGCCATTTTTCGGGGTGCACTCAGCCTCGTGGTGCCAATTGAGGAGCTATATGACCGAATAGTAGCGGCTCTGGTCAAAGAAAACCATCATAACGACCGGGAGAGCGGTGTGCTGACCACATGCCCCTCCTGTCCACATCCTCAGTGAGGATGAAACGGCGGTCGGATGGTCCCGGTGGGCCACATGTGGCCTGATGACGGAGTGTTTTTTTTTAGTTCAGTTACATCAGCAGTGTTCATGGTTGCTGCTATAAGGGATTTAAATGATGTTAATTTATACTGGTTATTTATATTCCTAATTTCAAAATAAAAACAGTCATGGTTGCAGAGGAAACACTACTTTTATTGGTGCTATTCGGTCTTCCGGTGTATCATCAGTGAATCTATAAGAAAAAGAACATTATGTTAGTCAGGGTATGGTCCTATCCAGCAGACCTATCGTGGATATTACGAGTTTTACTGCAGAACTTACTTTAATACACCTAAATCAGCGAACGTGAAATCTGTGGGGAACTTTGTGGGTACCTACGAGCAAACAATGCAACTATTCAGCTACTGAGAGCCACGATGTGGGGGAAACCTTAAGGTGGGACGTTCATGAAATTCACCGAAAATGTTAATTTTTGAATTTACTTCTATTTATTAGTTGAACTCATGGACAGTAAGTTCCCAAAGTTTCAAAGGTGAAATCGCATCCGAACTGCCTGAAAAATAATTGACGCGACTTCCCTGTCACTCCTACTTTTTGCAGCAACACTCAATACTAGCTCAGTAGACAACGATTACCTGAATTGTATTCACAAATGAGTGGCTTTCAAATTACATCCTGCATGTTGTCAAGATTACTTTAGCTTCTTAAAAAAGTGTGTTTATGGCAAAACACATAATCCAAATGTACCTCTACATTCGCTCACATGGAAACGATGCTGCCGGCCACGGTGGTCGTGCGGTTCTAGGCGCTCCAGTCCGGAGCCGCGCTGCTGCTACGGTCGCAGGTTCGAATCCTGCCTCGGGCATGGGTGTGTGTTATGTCCTTAGGTTAGTTAGGTTTAAGTAGTTCTAAGTTTAGGGGACTGGTGACCTCAGCTGTTAAGTCCCATAGTGCTTAGAGCCATTTGAACCATTTTGAAACGATGCTCTAAAACCAGAATTTCATCTGTTACAGCTGTCAGAATTGCAATTTATGACGCAGTTCTTGTATTTAATGTTGGAACATAAGGAGGATGGACATATTAGAGATTGGGTTTCAAGATAGGAAATTTCGCTCAAGACGTCTTGAGAAAAATAGATTCACATTGCGTCTCTGCAGCTGAAAAGTCAGCTGAAGTCCTAGTAGAGGAAATAAGGTAGCAAACAAGAGACTAGAATGGAAGCCATGAAGGTAAAGAGGACCCTGAGTACCAATCAGGGGCCCCCTGAAGAAGTAACATAAGAAAAATAAAGTTGGGTTGAACTCTAAACTGCGATTCCTGAAAATAGTCTTTTTTAAAGTTTATGTACATTTTTCTCTGTATCTATGAAGGCTAGAACAACGAAAATTTGTGCACTTATTTCTATAAACCCAATAAATGTTGGCGCAAGAGTAATATTGAAATTCCGAGTGTAAGCTGAGATGTCCGGAAAAGGGCTTGCACTTTTGCATTAATTTTACATTATACTTACAGGCTTACAACCAAAAGTCATTAAAATTCTTCTATTTGACATATTAAAAAAAGCTTACTGTATGCAAGCTGATTAAACAGAGAAAATTTTCTTGAAATGTCGTGAATAATTGTTGACAAAAAGATCCATATAATACTTCTTGAAAATGAAAATTTTAAACCTTATAAAGAAAGGAGGATATAAGATGAACATCAACAAAAGCAAAACGAGGATAATGGAATGTAGTCGATTTAAGTTGGGTGATGCTGAGGGAATTAGATTAGAAAATGAGACACTTAAAGTACTAAAAGAATTTTGCTATTTGGGGTGCAAAATAATTGATGATGGTCGAAGTAGAGAGGATATAAAATGTAGACGGGCAATGGCAAGGAAAGCGTTTCTGAGGAAGGGAAATTTGTTAACATTGAGTATAGATTTAAGTGTCAGGAAGTCGTTTGGTTGGTTGGTTGTTTTGGGGAAGGAGACCAGACAGCGTGGTCATCAGTCTCATCGGCTTAGGGAAGGATGGGGAGGGAAGTCGGCCGTGCCCTTTCAGAGGAACCATTCCGGCATTTGCCTGGAGTGATTTAGGGATATCACGGAAAACCGAAGTCAGGATGGCCGGATGCGGGATTGAACCGTCGTCCTCCCGAATGCGAGTCCAGTGTCTAACCACTGCGCCACCTCGCTCCGTCAGGAAGTCGTTTGTGAAAGTATTTGTATGGAGTGTGGCCATGTATGGAAGTGAAACATGGACGATAAATAGTTTTGACAAGAAGAGAATAGAAGCTTTCGAAATGTGGTGCTACAAAGGAATGCTCAAGATTAGATCGGTAGATCACATAAAGAATGAAGAGGTATTGAACAGAATTGGGGAGAAGAGGAGTTTGTGGCCCAGCTTGACTTGAAGAAGGGATCGGTTGGTAGGACATGTTCTGAGGCATCAAAGGATCACTAATTTAGTATTGGAGGGCAGCGTGGAGGGTAAAAACCGTAGAGGGAGACCAAGAGATGAATACACTAAGCAGATTCACAAGGATGTAGGTTGCGGTAAGTACTGCGGAGATGAAGAAGCTTGCACAGGATAGAGTAGCATGGAGAGCTGCATCAAACCAGTCTCAGGACTGAAGATCACAACAACAACAACAAAGAAGTTAAATATGTATAATCCGAAGAACTTAACAGTAAATGTGTTAATTTCGTGTCAAGTACGGTACAAAATTTCATTGACGTATCTCCAAAATTGTGGATTTGTTGCATCTTTTCATGTATGTTCCCACCCCTACACTCTTTCAAAAGCAGTGCTGCTATAAGGCCACACGTACATGTTACGAAACCACGTAGCACAGCCTGTAGATTACGCAATAACTCGTTCCAATCAGGCTTACAAGTTTGCTTACAAAACACACAACGTTCGCGCAGCCAGTCGACTAGGTAACTTTCCTATAGGTGGCGCGCTTGCGCGCGCCCTTAACATTACATCAGACATAAACATTCTTAGAAAGTTTACTTTTAAAAAGGAAGCCTAAATCGGCATTTAAGTTATGCAACCAATGTGAGAATAGCTTTGTAAGCAAATACCAGCTATTTGAGGTGCGCAGAGTTGCCGTGTGTTCTTATGTGCATTATACGCTGAAATACATGTATGAATAAACAAACTATGAGTGTGTACCTGTGGGAGCCTTCCAATAAGTAATTTTCATCATTTTACCAAAAAAAATGTACACACAGATTATAATTTTGAAATAATTTTATTGATATTGTACGTATATTGCTTCTGTTACTTTTCTACGCCCAATGTTTTACCAAACATTTTTCGTAACGTAACACAAGTTTTTCCAAAACCAGTATTTTACCCGGTACGAACGTGTGTTCGCAGCCAGCTGTTCGCTGTTGATGTGACTTCAGAATCGATGCTGAAGTGTTACCTCCAAGGGGACCTTTGAGTAGTAGGCACAGGTGAAAAACATTTGGGGCAAGGTCTGGTGTCGATGGAGGATTCGGGAGCGCTTCCCAGTTGAATCTTCCGAGCTCGATCTGGATGATTCGAGCTGTATGAGGCCAAACATTGTCTGCAGGAAAAAGTCCAGGACGTCTCCCTTTGATAGCAGCACACAAATTCCTCAAGACTTTACCTCTCTGTGTTCATTGTGGTGTTGCAAGGCAGGCATGAACGTGTAACAACCATCCCTCCCGCCTCCAACAGCCCAGAAAGATGGTTACCATAACTTTCCCTGCCGAATTTGTTACCCTTGCCTTTTGAGGGACTTCCACATCATGCTTTGGCATTTCATCTCGGGGATCGAATGATGGACTCAGGTTTCAACCCTGTTTGACTGCTCATACGGCCTTCCCCACAGGCAGCGGTTAATTCCCGACTGATATCGACTGCGATCAGTTGTTTTGCTGCAGAAAAATGAATGACAGAGGGCAGCTCACAAACTGTAGTGAAAACTTCATGGTAAATGGCAGCATATTAGCGAGATACTAAGGTATGCTTCGTAAGCCGGTGGGAGTGTTTGTGAGGGTACTGGTGTGTAGTATCTGTCAGTGGTTGTTCTTTGGAGGGCGACAATGCCCAGTGGCGCAGAGAGTCGCAAGTAGAGGCAGTTGTTGAGAAGCCATGGAAGGTGTAGGCTGTGTGAGCCAAAGGCGGTTGCGTAGAGAAGGATTTATCTCTATGTTTAATAGTAGTGGCACACAGTTTGAATAATAATGTGTTTATGTTTGGGCAGTGTGATAAAGGAAATAAATTAAATTTTACTGCCTCTCCAACAGTTAGTACCACACCATTGCATTTAACAATGAACGAAGTCTTGATATAAACGGTCAACCACACAAGAGGATTGTAACATAATAATCATTAATTAACCCATATAATCTCCAAGGAGAAACGAGCTTATACGTTGTTAACACATTACAGTCGCACTCGTCAGCCCTCACATAACACAGGCACAGTATATTTTCAGAGAAATAAAATAGGGAAACATGCTTATTGAGCTACCCTCTCACGATATCGTTTTCATCAATTGAGGTATATATGCAGACTGACGTTACAAACATAAACATATACGAAGGCTGGGACTCGAACGCGGCTTCCGGCTCTCTAGGGAGATGTGCGCTAAACACTACGCCACCGTGGCGCAGTGGTTTTACACAACTGCACGGACAATCCTACTGGCATACCACCCTTCTCCATCGAAATTCCGACTCACGCGTCGTCTATCTAGTAGGTGGGTAAAGCACTTACGCCTGGGTTTCAGGAAGCATCCCCAATTTTGTTCTATACTGAGGTGCTGTTCCAACAGACTTTGAAAGCCTCTGCAACGCTGTTCGAGTTTAGGGAAAATATTAGGTGGGGTGAGTGTGAATCGGAATTTGGACTGAGTAGGAAGGCATGCTCGGATAGTTCGTGCAGTTGTGCAAAGCCACTGCGCGTTCGAATCCCGGCCGTGGTACCAATTTTCATTCGTCATTTCACTCTGAATACATATATTAAAACTGTTTGAGACGTGAAAAGGTCTCTGGAACCATACAGTTTCATTTGATTATCATTAATTAGTTACAGAATCATTTTCTGAGAAACTTAACATCTAGGTACTGTAGTTCTCAATTCGCTAGAGCAATCAATCATTCATAATAAGAAACACAGTCATAACTCAGTCACTCAATATGATTCAGAAATTTTACTTGTTAGAATGAAATCAGGCGATGATTGTTCTTCTCTGCAGGCTCGTGCTTTGCGGCAGTCTGCTAATCTGTACAAATAGAATGCCTCATATTTCTGGGAGCGTTGTATAACCAGTCGGGAAACCTCAGATCAAGCGGATATTTGACTTTGATGAAGTTTAACCTTCGGAAGAAGTATTGGAGCTCTTGGATTATTAAATGCAGGTTCGTATCCAGTCTTTCGGAAGTTCCCTTGTGATTAACAACTACGCAATATATCGATGAATATTCTCAAATGCCAAATAATGTAAATTGTTACACACCTTTTGTATGAAGGAGCAATATATATATATATATATATATATATATATATATATATATATATATATTTCCCTTTTAATCGTACAATTTCGTATCAGTTATCTTTTGTCATAAATCGCAAAATTCAGATTACAATTCTTCAAACAATGCTTAGGCTAATCGGCACGAAGACCATCTCGGAAACTTTTTTTAACAACCACCAGAGAGACTACTACAAAGAATAATTATGCGCTCATGGCACAGCTATTGAATGAAACTACTTTGCGCATGGATTCAGCGAGTATGAAGATAGATAATTAATAAACGTCATTGAAGGGTAGAGTTGTATCAGAATAATTCATCGAATATAAAGAGACATTACAATTCAGTAATTTCAGAATGCACAACTCAATTATAAGAATTACATCTAGTGTAGTTCTAGAATGTCCAAGGGAGACTCCGGCCCAGCAGGTGGCGTGTTCAATCCCAAGCAGGAGCAGAGAAATTTTTCTCGTTCTGGTCTCTCCAGGACGGCGCCAGCTCCCAGTTCAGGGAAGTACCGGAGATCCCTGTGGGTAAAATGCACCCAGGACGATGGGCTCGCTACCTTCTGATTCTCTGTAAAGAACTACATATACAAAATTTTAAAAAATGAAAACACTTGTTTAATGTGCCAAAAAGAGTCAAATGAGCACCATACTCCGCTATAGAATCCTGATGGATTTGACGCTACTGATATTCAGAGACTGTGTTCAAACTATTAACTGAGAGGTTACATGAGCACCGTACTCCACTATGGAACCCTGATGGATTTGACGCTACTGATATTCAGAGACGGTGTTCAAACTAATAACTGAGAGGTATTGCTGAAAATGGAAAATGACATTAGTCAATATTGATGCGCAACTGATTTCTCCGCATTAATGATTATCTAACACGCTCAGAACAATCAGTTACTTCACGAATAACGTCTGCGGCTTCCGCTGAGCGGGCAGCCAGCTCTTGTGGAGTGTCTAGCGTTGTTCGCATACCGCAGGCTTCCCCTCCCACCACAGAAGGAAATCCATAGGAGCCTGATCGGGGCAACATTTATGTACACAGAAGCAACAAAATAGCTGTGAACGTTGTTACCTGTAGAGCCCAGCGTCAAACCGCTGAGGTAGCACTGGCGAGGTGGCAGTCGACCTGTCGTGTATATCACACAGCAAAAGCGTCTTTTCTCTCCTCTAACTCTCTGAAATAGTATTCATCAGCCGGGAGCTTGAACTCTCTCTGTGAACATAATTAGTGTCAAACCCCTTCTTGGACCCCTACCGGGGAACGGGTCCCTGTAACGTTTTTTTCACATACAAAATGTGTTTCCTTGTATCTTCCATAAACATAAAAAGAATTTTTGTGCGTGGTTCTTATCTGATCCCTTGAGCATCTTCGCTTCTATGAGACATATCTCTCCCATCAGACATGTGCTCACAGCTCTTTCGGTATGCATGTTAGAAGCCATGTTTACTAGCCTTGAAGCGATAAAAAGTCTTGGCCGCTAAACAAATCGTTGTACATGTCCTGACGGCGCAAGTAATGTACAACGTTATTTCTTACTTGTTTACATTTTTTAATGCATTTCTGTAGGTCTATTCGCGTTTTCATTGTTGTTCTATGTTCTAGCAGGGCGCTGCACCAAGTCTCTTACAACTTGGCAAGGCCAACTACATACTGAAGTCTTTCATGTACACTGAAGCGTCAAAGAAACTGGTATAGGCATACGTATTCAATTACCGTGGTATCTAAACAGGTAGAATACAGCGCTGCGATCAGTAACGCATGTATAGGACAACAAGCGTCTGGCACAGTTGTTAGATCGCTTACTGCTGCTGCAATGGCAGGTTATCAAGATTTAAGTGATTTTGAACGTGGTGTTACAGTCGGCGCAATAACGATGGGACACAACATCTCCGAGGTAGCGATGAAGTGGGGATTTTCCCGTACGACCATTTCACGATTGTACGGTGAAGATTAGGAATCCAACAAGACATGAAATCACTGACATCGCTGGTGCCGGAAAAAGTATCCTGCAAGAACGGGACGAACGACGACTGAAGAGAATCGTTCAACGTGATAGAAAAGCAATCCTTCCGTTAAGTGCTGCAGACTTCAATGCTTGACCATCAGTAAGTGTCAGATTGTGAACCATTCAACGAAACATCATCGATATGGGCTTTCAGAGCCGAAGATCCATTTGTGTACCCTTGATGGTTGCACGACAGAAAGTTTTACGCCTCGCCTGGGCCCGTCAACACCGGCATTGGACTGTTGATGACTGGAAACATGTTGCCTAGTTGGACGAGCCTCGTTTCAAATTGCATCGAGCGGATGGACGTGTATGCGTATGGAGACAACCTCATGAATCCATGGACGCTGAATGTTCAAACTGGTGGCGTCTCTATACCGGTGTGGGGCATTCGCTGTTGGAGAGAATGGAGCCCCTGACACGTCTACACACGACTCTGACAGGTGACACGTACGTAAGCATCCTCTCTGATCACCTGCTTCCATTCATGTCCATTGTGCATTCCGACGGACTTGGGAAATTCCAGTAAGACAATACGACACCCCGCACGCCCGGAATTGCTACAGAGAGGCTGCAGCAACAACACACTTCTTAGTTTAAACACTTCCGATGGCCACAAAACTCCCCAGACATGAACATTACTGAGCATATCTGGGATGCCTTGCAACATGCTATTCAGAGGAGATTTCCACCCCTTCGTACTCATACGGATTTATGGACAGCGCTGGAGGATTCGTGGCGTCATTTCCCTCCAGCACTACTTCAGACGTTAGTCGAGTCCATGGCATGTCGTGTTGCGGCACTTCTGCGTGTTCGCCGCTACACGATATTGAGCACTTTTACCTGTTGCTTTGGTTCTACAGTGTATTTTAACCGCGAATTCCTGTGTTTAGAATGATCATTCGAATCAAAGTAGTCAAGTAAACATGGGTCTAAAAGCATACCTTGAGAGCTATGAGTACTTGTTCATTATCGACACCGTTAAATATAGCTCTTCTAATGAACAAGTGATCATAACTTTTAAAGTAAGCGTTGTAGAGCACATGTTCGTGTCATACCCCTGAATATTGATCAACACTTTGTACACATTTTCGGGTTTAGCTGAAGGGCGAGGAATATGTGCTTCGTAGAATGTAATTAGTAACAAAACAAACTTTCTCTGTTCCTTTATGTTAAATGTAACATTAGACATCTGTTAGGTCGCGTCCTACGTAAGCGACAGAAGAGACCGACAGCGCGCGACAACTTCAGACGAAGGAACACCACCGCAGGTATGGTAACGGAAGTGTCCTACGTGGGCGAATTCCGTGGCGCTGCCTCTTGTCTGCTACAATTAACGACGTCTGAACTTAAACGAGTTAGAATCTTTTCGCTGCAGAGCGCACGACAGTGAGAGCGACAGCCACCTGTTTTCTCGGCAAAGCAGTGATGCGGGCGCAGCTTTGAAACATTTATCATCCAATTTTAAGAAAACTATTCCGCGAACCCCCCATAAGCCATGGGACTTGCCGTTGGTGGGAAGTCTTGCGTGCCTCAGCTATACAGATAGCCGTACAGTATGTGCAACCACAACGGAGAGGTATCTGTTGAGAGGCCAGACAAACGTGTGGTTCCCGAAGAGGGACAGCAGCTTTTTCAGTAGTTGCATAGGCAACAATCTTAATGACTGACTGATCTTGCCTTGTAACATCAACCAAAACGGCCTTGCTGTGCTGGTACTGTGAACGGCTGGAAGCAAGGGTAAACTACAGCGGTAAATTTTCCCGAGGGCATGCTGCTTTACTGTATGGTTAAATGATGATGGCGTCCTCTTGGGTAAAATATTTCGGAGGTAAAATTAGTCCCCCCGGCCGGGGACTACTCAGAAGGACGTTGTTATCGGGAGAAACAAAACTGGCATTCTATGGGTAGGAGCGTGGAATATCAGATCCCTTAATCGGGCAGTAGGGTAGATAATTTAATGACGGAAATGGATAGGTTAAAGTCAGATATAGTGGGAATTAGTGAAGTTCGGTGTCAGGAGGAACAAGACTTCTAGTCATGTGAATACAACCAAAACTAAATCAATTAACGGTAATGCAGGAATAGGTTTAAAAATGAATAAAAAAATAGGTACGCAGAGATGCTACTAAAAGACAGCATAGTAAACGCCGTATTGCTGCCAACATAGACACGAAACCCACTGCTACCTCAGTAGTACACGTTTATATGGTAACTACACTATGTGCGTTTCTCATATTAGATGCATTGTGCTGCCACCTACTGCCAGGTTCTCCATATCAGCGAGCTCAGTATTAAAAGACATAATGAGAGAGCAAAATGGGTTGCGCCGCGGAACACGCCGACTTCTAGCGTGGTCAAGTGATTGGGTGTTAACTGTCTCATACGTCTGTAGGCGAGATTTCCACACACCTAAACATCCCCAGGTCCACTGTTTCCGATGTGACAGTGAACGCGAAACGTGAAGCCACACGTACCGCACAAAAGCGTAGAGGCCGACCTCGTCTGTTGACTGACAGAGACCGCCGACAGTGGAAGAGGGTTGTAATGTGTAATAGGCAGGTGTCTATCCAGACTGTCACACAGGAATTCCAAACTGCATCAGGGTCCACTGCAAGTACTATGACAGTTAGGAGGGAGGTGAGAAGACTTGGATTTCATGATTGAGCGGCTGCTCGTAAGCCACACGTCACGCAGAAAATGCCAAACGATGCCTCGCTTGGTGTAAGGAGCTTAAACATTGGACGATTTAACAGTGGAAAAGCGTTTTGTGGAGTGACGAATCACGGTACACATTATGGCGATCCGAAGGCACGGGGTGGGTATGGTGAATGCCTGTTGAACGTCACCTGCCAACGTGTGTAGTACCAACAGTAAAATTCGTAGGTGATGGTATTATGGTGTGGTCGTATTTTTCATGGAGGGGGCTTGCACCCCTTATTGTTTTGAGTGGCGCTATCACAGCACAGGCCTACATTGATGTTTTAAGCACCTTCTTGCTTCCCACTGTTGAAGAGCAATTAGGGGATGGCGATTGCATCTTTCAACTAGCTCGAGCACCTGTTCATAGCCGGCCAGAGTGACCGAGCGGTTCTAGGCGCTTCAGACTGGAACCGCGCGACCACTACGATCGCAGGTTCGAATACTGCCTCGGGTATGGATGTGTGTGATGTCCTTAGGTTAGTCAGGTTTAAGTAGTTCTGATGACCTCAGATGTTAAGTCCCATAGTGCTCAGAGCCATTTGAACCATTTGAACCTCTTCATAATTCACGGCCTGTGGCGTAGTGGCTACACGCCAATAACATCACTGTAATGGACTGGCCTGCACAGTGTCCTGACCTGAAATCTATAGAACATCTTTGCGATGTTTTGGAACGCCGACTTCGTGCCAGTCATCACCGACCGACATCGATACCTCTCCTCAGTGGAGCACGCCGTGAAGAATGGGCTGATGGGCTGCCATTCCGCACGAAACCTTCCAGCACCTGACTGAACGTATGACTGCGACAGTGGAAGCTGTCATTAAGACGAAGGGTGGGCCAACACCATACTGAATTCCAGCATTACCGATGGAGGGCGCCACGAACTGAAACGTCTTTTTGAGCCATGTGTCCGGATACTTTTGATCACATAGTACATCTCCGAAGATGATGAAGAGATTGTAGAAATGTATGATGTGATGAAAGAAATTATTCAGGTAATTAAAGGAGACGAAGATTTAATAGTCATGGGGGACTGGAATTGTACTGGAGGAAAGGGAAGGGAAGAAAACGTATTAGGTCAATATGGACTGGGGGTAAAGAATGAAAGAGGAAGCCGCCTGGTAGAATTTGGAACAGAATATAAGTTTATCATGGCTAATACTTGGTTTAAGAATCATGAAAGAAAGTTGTATACGTGGAAGAGGTCTGGAGACTTTGGAAGATTTCAGATAGATTATATAATGGTAAGACAGAGATTTAGGAACCAGGTTTTAAATTGTAAGATTTTCAGGGGCTGATGTGAACTCGACCAAAATTGAATGGTTATGAATTATAGTTTAAAACTGAAAAAGCTGCTAAAAGATAGGAATCTAAGGAGATGGGACATGGATAAACTGAAAGAACCAGAGATTATGGAGAATTCAGACAGAGCATTAGGGAATGGTTGACAAGAACAGGGGAATGAAATAGAGTAGAAGAAGAATGGGTAGCTTTGAGAGATGAAACAGTGAAGGGAGGAGAGGACCAAGTAGGTAAAAAGACGAGGGCTAGTAGAAATTCTTGGGTAACAGAAGAGATATTGAATTTCATTGATGAACGGAGAAAATATAAAAACGCAATAAATGAAGCAGGCAAAAGGAATACAAACGTCTCAAAAATGATATCGACAGGAAGTGCAAAATGGCTAAGCAGGGATGGCTAGAGGACATATGGAAAGATGTAGAAGCATGTATCACTAAACGTAAGATACAAACTGCCAACAGAAAATTAAAGAGACCTTTGGAGAAAAGAGAACCACCTGTATGAATACCAAGAGCTCAGACGGAAAACCACCCCTAAACGAAGAAGAGAAAGCGGAAATGTGGAAAGAGTATACAGAGGGTCTTTACAAGGGCGAAGTGCTTGAGGGCAACATTATGGAAATGAAAGTCGGCGAGGAAGAAGATGAAATAAATGATTTGATACTGCCTGCCAGACTTGACACAATACTGAAAGATGTAAGTCGAAACCAGGCCCGGGAGTAAACAACATTCCATTAGAACTGCTAACAGCTTTAGGAGAGACAGCCATGAGAAAACCCTTAGATCTGGTGAGTAAGATGTATGACACAGGGGAAATACCTTCAGTCTTCAAGAAAAATATAATAACTCCAATCCCAAAGAACCAAGGTGTAGACAGGTGTGCAAGTTATTGAACCATCAGTTTAATAAGTCACGTCTGCAAAATACTAATACTAATTCTTTACAGACGAACGAAAAAACTGGCAGAAGCCGACCTTGGGGAAGATCAGCTTGGATTTCGTAGAAATGTTGGAACAAGCGAAGGAATACTGACAAGACGACTTATCTCAGAAGATAGATTAAGGAAAGGCAAACCTACATTTCTAGCATTTGTAGGCATAGAAACAGCTCATGACAGTGTTGACTGCAACACTCTCTTTCAAATTCTGAAGGTGGCAGGAGTCAAACACAGCGTGCAATAGGCTTTTCACAATTTGTACAGAAATATAGAAGTCGAGGACCATGAAAGGGAAGCGGTGGTTCTTAAGGGAACGAGACGGGGTTGTAGCCTATGCCCGATGTTATTCAATCCATATATAGAGCTAGCAGTAAAGGAAACAAAAGAAAAGTTTGGAAGAGGAATTAAAATCCATGGAGAAGAAATATAAATTTTGAGATTTACCGATGACGTTTTAATTCTGTCAGAGACAGAAAAAGGACCTGGAAGAGCAGCTGAACGGAATGGACAGTGTTTTGATAGGAGGGTGTAAGATGAACATCAAGAAAAGCAAAACGAAGATATTGGAAAGTAGCCGAACTAAATCAGACGATGCTGATGGAATTAGATTAGGAAATGAGACACTTAAAGTAGCAAATGAGTATTGCTATTTGGGAAGCAACATAACTGATGATGGTCGAAGTACAGGGGATATAAAATATAGACTGGCTCTTGCAAGGAAAGCGTTTATGAAGAAGAGAAAATTCTGCACATCGGGTATAGATTTAAATGTCAGGATATCTTTTCTGATAGTATTTTTATGGAGCCATGTATGGAGGTGAAACATAAACGATAAACAGTTTTGAAGAGAATAGAAGCTTTCGAAATGATGTGCTACAGAAGAATGCTGAAGATTAGGTGGGTAGATTACGAAACTAATGAGGAGGTACTGAATAGAACTGGGGAGAGAGGAATTTGTGGCACAACTTTATTAGAAGAAGGGATCGGTTGGTAGGACACGTTCTGAGGCATCAAGGTATCACTAACTTAATACTGGAGGGAAGCGTGGAGCTTAAAAATCGTAGAGAGAGACCAACAGATGAATACGCTAAGCAGATTCAAAAGAATGTAGGTTGTAGTAGTTATTCTGAGACAAAGAGGCTTGCACAGGACAGAGTAGCATGGAAAGCTGCAGCAGACCAATCTCTGGACTGAAGACCACAACAACAGCATTTGGTGAAAAAAGTTGGTTCTTCCACATCATACCGTTTGATATATTTGCTCGATAAAGGTCTGAATTTATTTTCATTTCGTCGTAGTAACTGTGCTGCACGAAACTGAGTACATTGCTGCATGCAATTTTTAAGGTTTTGCAGAGGTAAAATCACATTGCGTAGACATTCCGTATAGTTCATTTAAGACCATACATTATTGGGCATGAAATGCAACCAATATATATAAATTTTATTTAAAGTTGAGACCGGAATGATGTCTCTTTTCATTCTTGAAGATATTGGTTGTTATATCCGTGGACGGGTCACTCGCAGCGTGTCGGGATCCTTTCCTGCACTTCGGGAATCAAGTGCTAGCAAAAACCGTCGTATCTCATAAATGGTTCAAGGTATCGAATCGACGTATTTTTGGAAATGACAGCACGCAGAAAGGACTATTTTATCGTATGACTAGTACTCGATATGTTTCTGTAAACGTGTGAGCGGAGCGAAAACAAGACTCGCTATAAATTACAACATGAGGATTTGTCCGAATTTTCATATCCTGCAGGCCGCTGTGGCCCAGTGGTTCCGGGTGCTTCAGTCCAGAACCGCGCTGCTGCTACGGTCGCAATTTCGAATCTTGCCTCGGGCATGGATGTGTGTGCTATCCTTAGGTTAGTTACGTTTGAGTAGTTCTAAGTCAATAGGGCCTGATGACCTCAGATGTTAAGTCCCATAGTGCTTAGAGCCATTTGAATTTTTTTCATAGCCAAACAAACAGAGAAAAACAAGTAAACTGGTATCAAAGTGACCAGCGTGAGCTCTAGTTTTGCATGAAAATATTCAACTACTTCAAAGTAATCAGAGTAATTAAGGAAAACTTAATTAATTAGTTGAGGAAAAATTGAAAAATATCACGAACAGCTGTTAGTAAACTGTGTAAATGGAATGTCAAACAGTTCATCTGTTCAAGACCTAGTAATTTTGCACATAAAAAAATATATTGGGGTGATATTTAAATGTCAAAAAGGCTTCCTTCGAATCAAGTACCGGAGTTAGGATTTTCGAGAACAGAAGACATTAGGAAGGCAAACGGGGAGTCAGTAAGATCATGCTTTCTGAATAAAACTTGAAAATAAAAAATGAAAGAAGTTGGTCAAATATTTTATGAAATGATTTGTGTAAAAGAAATGAACAGACCAGAGAAACGCTCTAATTGCCTTTGAATGATGCTCAAAATCATGAACAGAAAATGAAGTGCATCAAACGTTTCCATTTCACAAAATGTTTGACTTTCCTTTCAAAAATTTTGTATGCTTTACTTTCGCAGAGTGTTTAGATTAGCTGAAACGCTTGGCCTTAATACTGACTGCTCATGATTTACGTTCGCAGAGTCAAATTTCTGTAAGATTTCATGCTTGTTCATTGTAATTTACTAGACATTTAATGTGTGTAATATATTGCGATAAGTGTGTATACACTTAAAGATCAAGTACTTTGGCAAGGCCTTAAAATGTACTTAGCGATGTAATATATATAGTGTAGATGAAACTTAGTATACAGAATTGTAGCTGAGTCAGTTAAAATGTAGCTGGGTTCGAAACTAGATCCTTTTCTTTTCTTTTTCATTTTGTTGGGTATTGTTCGTTATGTTTGGTCTGGGTGGACATCACGAGACATCCGTCCAACTTGATCGATGATTGCTTTACTCAGTTTTTCATTACAGAGGTCAAGCAGTCCTATAGCCGAACACGCTGAGCTAACGTATTCATAGGTTGTTAAGAATTCTTGATCATGTAAAAAAAAGAACATTCGTCTTTAATTTATTGACGAGATAGGCGAATACTACTCTGCTCATTCACCTATATTCGAAGAATTTCTCTGGTGATCTTCGTACTGATGACATAAATTACGAAATTCTCCTTGAAGATTCCTCACTTTGTAAACTTCATGCACAGCATTCCTTTTCACTTTATTTGCCTAAGTGAAGCTAATCTTGCAGCCTTACTCTCCAGCCACAGTATTCAACAGTTTAGGGGCGCCGCTTTATAGAAATAGCTGGCCAGCTCTTAGTAGCCATCTTTCAGCGCTAGATGGTCACTCGCATGCAGGGCATCTTTTCGCCCGATGCTGCTGTCTTGGTGCTTGTCGCTGGAGCATCGCGTATCCAGACGTCGCTCGCTGTCGATCGCTTCTGACGCTTACGTAGGACACGGCCTTAGTTGCACCATAGGTGATCTACATCTTAATTTTTTGCATGAAACTCGTGTAACTTGCGAAGCAGGTTGACTAGCTTGTTTATCCCCCCCATATCCCGAGATTCTTATGTCTGCAGATTTTCAAATGTTTCGAAGTTTCCCTAGATACGCAAGATGTATTAATTTGTTGTCACTCGCAGGTGTTCTTGCAGTTGTTAATGTTGCTTTCATGGTCTTCAGTCTGACGTCTGAATCAATGGAGCTCTCCACGCAAGTCTACCCTGTGCAAGCCTCTTCATCTTTGCAGAACTACTACAACGTAAATCCATTTGAAGCTGCTTTTTGCATTCATGCATAGATCTCCCATTACAATTTCTAATTCCCACACTTACCACTATTGCCAGTTTGATTATACCTTGATGCCTCGGGGTGTGTTCTGTCAACAAAACCCTTCTTTTACCCAAAATGGTCCTTATATTCCTTTTCTCCCTATTTCGATTCAGTATTTCCTCAACAGTTCTTTGATGTACTCATCTAATCTTCAACTTTCTTCTGTAGCAGTACCTTGCGAAAGGTTATGTTCTCTTCCTGTATGAACTGTTCATCGTCCACGTCTCACGTTCGTACGAGACTACCCTGCAAACAAATACCTGAAGAAAAGACTTCCTAACATTTGAATCCATACGAGATTTTAGCAAAATCTTGTTTTGCAGAAATGGTTTTCTTAGTGTCATTGGTCTGGATTTTATATCGTTTCTACTCGTAATTTGGCCATCATCAGTTACGTTGCTGCCCAAGAAGCTAAACTTATATACTGATTTCAGTATCTCATTTCCCAATCTAATTCCTTCAGCTTCACTTGAATTAATTCATCTGCATTCCATTACCTATGTGTTACTTCTGAATGTGATCGACTCATGATCACTTTTGAAGACACTGTCCATTCCATTGAGCTCTTCTTTCAAGTCCTTTGCTGCCTCTAAGAGAATTATGTAGTCATCGGCTAATCTCAAAGTCTATTTTTTCTGCTCCATTTCAGTCACGCCTGAGAAACAACAGAAGATCCAACGCTGAACGTAGTGAAACCGCACTAATGATTCTTTTCAGCCAGAAAAGATATCCCCTGCGACACACGAGTAATTATGAAGTACAACCTTCTTTCTTCGTTTTGTTATTACTGAGCCATACTGCTAAGTAATACGCTGCACTTTTAATTCCATCAAACCTCAGATTTTGTAACGAAGTGTTGTGATGGTGTGATATTCGCAGTTCGCTGGGTAGTAACTTCACTATTCTTTTTACGAGATTACTACCTCTGCAGATTTGCAAACGTTTAGAAAAACCCCGACGTAGTACTTGCCATTGTACTCAATAAGTGAAACAGTAGAGGTCTGAACATTGAACCTTGTGGAACACTACTTATAATTTCCCACCCCACCACCCATGTCTACAGTTGATGAATTGCGAAGTAAATCTTTGTGATGTTTTAAAATTATCTAATCAGCGTAGATTTACGTGTTCTATTACACTACTGGCCATTAAAATTGCTACACCAAGAATAAATGCAGATGATAAACGGGTATTCATTGGACAAATATATTATGTAGAACTGACATGTGATTACATTTTCACGCAATTCGGGTGCATAGAGCCTGAGAAATCAGTACCCAGAGCAACCACCTCTGGCCGTAATAACGGCCTTGATACGCCTGGGCTTTGAGTCAAAGAGAGCTTGGATGGCGTGTACACGTACAGCTGCATATGCAGCTTCAACACGATACCACAGTTCATCAAGAGTAGAGACTGGCGAATTTTAACGAGCCAGTTGCTCGGCCACCGTTGACCAGATGTTTTCAATTGGTGTTGGCCAGGACAGTAGTCGAACATTTTCTGTATCCCGAAAGGCCCGTACAGGACCTGCAACGTGCGGTCGTGCATGATCCTGCTAAAATGTAGGGTTTCGCGGGGATCGATTGAAGGGTAGAGCCACGGGTCGTAACACTTCTGAAATGTAACGTCCACTGTTCAAAGTGCCGTCAGTGCGAACAAGGGGTGACTGAGACGTGTAACCAGTGGCACCCTATACCATCAAGCCGGGTGATATGCCAGTATGGCGATGACGAATACACGCTTCCAATGTGCGTTCACCGCGATGTCGCCAAACACGGATGCGACCATCATGATGCTGTAAAGAGAACCTTGATTCATCCGAAAAAATGACGTTTTGCCAATCGTGAACCGAGGTTCGTCGTTGAGTACACCATCGCAGGCACTCGTGTTGGTGATGCAGGGTCAGGGGTAACCGCACTCATGGTCTCCGAGCTGATAGTCCATGCTGCTGCAAACCTCGTCGAACTGTTCGTGCACATGGTTGTTGCCTTGCAAACATCCCCATCTGTTGACTCAGGGATCGAGACGTGGCTGCACGATGCATTACAGCCATACGGATAAGATGCCTGTCATCTCGACTGCTGGTGATACGAGGCCGTCGGGATCCAGTACGGCGTTCCGCATTACCCTCCTGAACCCACCGTTTCCATTTTCTGCTAACAGTTGTTGGATCTCGACCAACGCGAGCAGCAATGTCGCGATACGATAAACCGTAATCGCGATAGGCTACGATCCGACCTTGATCAAAGTCGTAAACGTGGTGGTACGCATTTCTCCTCCTTACACGAGGCATCACAACAACGTTTCACCAGGCAACGCCGGTCAACTGCTGTTTGTGTATGAGAAATCGGTTGGAAACTTTCCTGATGTCAGCACGTTGTAGGTGTCGCCACCGGCGCGAACCTTGTGTGAATGATCTGAAAAGCTAATCATTTGCATATCACAGCATCTTCTTCCTGTCTGTTAAATTTCGCGTCTGTAGTACATCATTTCGTGGTGTAGCAATTTTAATGGCCAGTAGTGTAATTACACAAAACCTGACATTCTGCGAACGTGGTGGCTTTCTCAGTTTGCTGGGTATCAGGTCAGCACGACTGACAGCAGTGTCTGCCGCGCCCTGTTGCAGCCCCAGGCTCCAGCGGCGCCGCCGCCGGACCGCGATCCCTGGGTCTCGCACAGACGCTGCTGGCCGCCGCCGCCGCCGCCGCCGCCGCCTTCCTGTGGGCCGTCCGCTGCGACGCCCCCCTGCCCGCCCCCGCAGCCGTGTCGCGAGCGGCCAGTGCTGCCGCCCGCAGGTAGCACCCGCGCATGCGCGTCGCGGTCTGCCGGCGGCGCCCAGCGGCTGTAAACACTGCGTAATGTTTACCGAGCCGAGCTCGGGTTGACTGTTTGAACTCACAGGTGTGCGTGTGCGCGGTCTGCTGCGCGACGGACGGCATCCTCCGTGGAACGAAATCGAGTCTCGATCCTCCCCAATCCCGAACCGCTCCTCCCCTCCCCTCTCCCGCCATTACTGTGCACCTACAACCGACTGTTACTATCGGCTTTTTTGTAGACGACACAGTCAGTGTACTATCCTACTGCAGTCCGTGGTTTTAGATAAACAACTACGCAACAACAACCTGAGAGACAGTTGTGTCTCTGAAAGGGCAGACAACACTTTTGTGAAGATCGTATGCAATCTACAAAAACAAATGATACGTTCTACACGACGATAGTCTACCATTAATCACATTATCACGAGATAAAGGTTTCATCTGTGAGACTTTACATCAATTAATGTATTGAACTCGGAGCTAAAGACGTCATTTGTAATAAAACTTTCTTGCGGAAATAGTAATGCGGTATTGTCTTAGTTCAGTCATGGACTTGCTGTTCACTTGTGGTTTCTGGTTATTTTGGTAAACTATGAACTTCCTTATCTGTCCGAACGATGCTATATTTTTTGTTAACTTCACAGTCAGATATGATAAAACTGTGAACCAGATGAGTCCTGTAAGTAACTTGTACTTAATGTACCTTTATTGTATGTTGCTTTTTTATGGAGTCACTTCTGTATACACTTGTACATATTATATTATTTGTAAATATTACAATGCTACTGTCTAAATTAATGCGTTATCTTGTACCATAGAAATCGAGTTATGCATCCCAACCTTTCTTCTAATCGTTACATGGACGTAGACGATGTATGTTTCATATAATACCAGATAGTGCTAAAACCTTATCCAACGAAGGATACCACAGATTAATGTCCTAGTTACTTTTTTTATAGCTCCATGTGCTTACAATTATATACAATTTTATATATTTAACAGATGTAAAAATGCAATTTTCTAGTAATTAGAAGCATTCCGGTTGCGAGTTAGTGCAGGAAATCAAACATAATGTGTTTACATGAAGTCACAGTGCCCAGAGTGGTGAGTACATGTATTAGGCATAGTAAATTATGTCCGTAAGTATTTTTAGCATTTGAAATAGTGATTCAACTGTGTTTTATTAAGAAATGCATGTATTTCGTTTAAAATCTTTTAGTATCTGTTGGAAAGCAGTTGCCAGAAACATAAACCTAATTAATGATTTAGAAAGATAATCGTGAAGTGAACTCAAATTTGAGGCGCTCACTATAATCCTCGGGCAGAAATGGATGTAAAGCATCGTATGGTTGTATCTTTCTCCTCTTTTCAAACGCTAATGAATGTCGCTTAAACACATCTTTGAATTTCAATGGACCGGAAGTGCTCCAATATCCCAATAAATAAATAAAATGGGATTATTTCAGTGGTCAAAAATGTTTTTTTCTATATCTTGATGGGTAAACGAAAACAAGGTGTATGCACTGTCTAAGTCAATCTCATAATTGTATAAGTCGAAACATATGATTTATCAACACTGAAAGTTTGTATAGAAGCATTGTACTGACACAATATTGGGTAATTGCTATCGGCTTTTAAAAGTCTTGTGACTTTTAATCCTTAACAGCAGTGTGAGAAATTTGCCACGAGAGCAAAGACAAGCACGTAGGATAAACAATAATTTACCCCCATGACAAATCACGCGTATTCCTTGTAACATATACATCGAGATCTACATATATACACCACCAATCACCTATGGTGCTTGACGGAGGGTAACTTTCCCATTCTACCCGCAAATAGAACGACGGAAGAATAACTGTCTGTATGACTCCGTAGGAGCCCTAATTGCTCTTACCTTCGTAGTCCTTACACGAAAAGTACGCTGGTAGCAGTAGAATAGTTCTGTGGCCAGCTTTAAATGACGGTTCTCTAAATTTTCGCTATAGCTTTCCGCGGAAAGATCATCATCTTCCCTCCAGGGATTCATATTTGAGTTCCCCAAGCATCACCGTAATACGTGTTGATTGAACGTACCGGTAAGAAATCTAGCAGCACAGTTCCAAACTGCTTCGACGTTCTATCCGACTGGTGGGTGTCCAAAACACTCGAGCAGTAATCAAAAATGGGCCGCACTAGTGTTGTACACGCAATCTTCTCTAGAGATGAACCGCATTTTTCCTAAAATTCTCCCAACAAACCGAAGTCTACCATGCGTCATCCATACTACCAATCTCAGGTGTTCGTTCCATTTCATATCACCTTGCAACGGTCAGCCTAGATGTTTAATCGACGTGACTGTTTGTCAGACTCACAATACCAATTCTGTAGACAAACGTTACTGGTTTGCTTTTCCTACTCATCTAAATTAACTTATGTTTTTCTAAATTTAGGACAAGCTGCCAGTCATTAGATCAATTGGAAATTTTCTTTGTCACCTTCTACTGTCCTACAGTCACTCGACGACAATACTTTCCCGTATAACACAGAGTCATCTGCAAACAGCCGCTGATTGCTACTCACCTTGTCCGTCAGGTCATTTATGTACTGGGTGGTAATCATTAAAGTACGCCGACCGCGGTGGCCGAGCGGTTCTAGGCGTTTCAGTCCGGAACCGCGCGACTGATACGGTCGCAGGTTCGAATCCTGCCTCGGGCATGGATGTGGGTAATGTCCTTAGGTTAGTTAGGTTTAAGTAGTTAAGTTCTAGGGGACTGATGACCTGAGAAGTTAAGTCCCATAGTGCTCATAGCCATTTGAACCATTAAAGTGCAGTTACTCACAGACGTCCAGTGCGCTGTAATTACCGTATGGTAGCGGTACTTCGCAGATATTCTGTGCGTTACTGCGGAACCGATTTACTTCAGAAAAGAAATACATTTCAATTTTGGCCATTAGGTGTAATTCTGGCACTCTGAATGCAAGAGGGACTACAGAAATGTTTGCAGCCACGGCTGCAGTATACTACCACGAATTCTTTACAGACGAATGGAAAAACTGGTAGGACCTCGGGAAACATAGTTTGGATTCCGTAGAAATGTTGGAACACGTGAGACAATACTGACCCTACGACTTATCTTAGAAAATAGATTAAGAAAAGGCAAACCTACGTTTCTAGCATTTGTAGACTTAGAGAAAGCTTTTGACAATGTTGACTGGAATACTCTCTTTCAAATTCTGAAGGTGGCAGGGGTCAAATACATGGAGCGAAAGGCTATTTACAATTTTTACAGAAACCAGATGGCAGTCATAAGAGTCGAGAGTCATGAAAGGGAAGCAGTGGTTGGGAAGGGAGTGAGACAGATTGTATCCTATACTCGATGTTATTCATTCTGTATATTGAGCAAGGTGTAAAGGAAAGAAAATAAAAATTCGGAGTAGGTATTAAAATCCATGGAGAAGAAATAAAAACTTTGAGGTTCGCCGATGACATTGTAATTTTGTCAGAGACAGCAAAGGACCTGGAAGGGCAGCTGAACGGTATGGACAGTGTCTTGAAAAGTGGATAGAACATCAACAAAAGCAAAACGAGGATAATGGAATGTGGTCAAAGTAAATCGGGTAATGCTGAGGGTTATAGAATAGTAAATGAGGCGCTTAAAGTACTAAATGAGTTTTGCTTTTTGGGGAGCAAAATAACTGATTATGGTAGAAGTAGAGAGGATATAAAATGTAGACTGGCAATGGCAAGGACACCGTTTCTGAAGAAGATAAATTTGTTAACATCGAGTACAGATTTAAGTGTCAGGAAGTCGTTTCTGAAAGTATTTGTATCGAGTGTGGCCATGTATGGAAGTGAAACGTGGGCGATAAGTAGTCTGGGCAAGAAGAGAATAGAAGCTTTCGAAATGAGGTACTACAGAAGAATGCTGAAGATTAGATGGGTCGATCACATAACTAATGAGGAGGTACTGAATAGAATTCGAGAGAAGAGAATTTTGTGGCACACCTTGACTAGAAGAAGGGATCGGTTGCTAGGACATGTTCTGAGGCACATGGGTTCACCAATTTAGTATTGGAGGGCAGCGTAGAGGGTAAAAATCATAGAGGGAGACCAAGAGATTAATACACAAAGCAGAATCAGTAGGATGTAGGTTGCAGTAGGTACTGAGAGATGAAGAAGCTTGCAGAGGATAGAGTAGCATGGAGAGCTGCATCAAGCCAGTCTCTGGACTGAAGACCACAACAACAACATGTAATGGATTCGGAACGAACGCGGGCAGGAAAAGGCAAACAAGTGAAAAAGGGACAATGTTGACTTTATTGTTAAGTTCCGCTTACACAATTGACTCGGTGAACGCCAGAACGTCTAGATGGTGCTGCATCCCTAAACCGAAGTCATCAACAGTGGCTCGCAGCAGTTCCGGTGAAATCTGAGCGACGTGTTCCCGTATATTGTACTTCAGATCAGGTAGAGACCAAACGTGTCTCTGGTCACATGGATTCAGGTCAAGCGGTGTTGCAGGCCTTGCACCTCTGGTGGCAACAAGTTCGTAGATGGTCACATTAAGCAGAACTTCCACTGGGCGGGTGACCTGATGTGTCGCACAGTCCTGCACAGAAACAGTGGTTTCGTCAAATTGTGCCATTCCAAAGCAGGAGGTACATCGATAACATGCAGTAGTCACGGGTCACCTGACAGGTCATCTGTGTGTATTCCTTTCAAAGACGAACGGACTGCGAAAAAGGTGCCTGTGAACCCACACCACACAGTCACATATGGCGAGAGCAATGGCTCTTCGTGCACAACATGAGATTCAACAGTACCCAAATCTCGGCGGCTCTGTGTATTCGCTGCAACCTGTTATAAAGAATGCCCCTCGTCGCTCCACAGAAATTGCCCGGCCACATATCACCAACTTTTATCCGTGCCATAAAGAGAAGGAACAAATTCAGAACGTGGCTACGTATCATGAGGCTTCAGTTGCTGCACCGTCTGGATCTTGTGTGGGTACCAGTGTCAAATAGACCACAGAACTCTCCATGTTATTGACCGTTCTCGTGACAATGCACGAGCACCAGCATCACACATGCCATGTGCTGCATGGTCAGCTACAGTAACAGCAACCTTGCCAGTAGCTATCACCCGGATAGGATGTCTTACTCCTCCATGTGCCTCAAGAAGCTCACCAATGTTTTTGAATTTCATTCTCATCTCCTATAAACCATTTAATCATATCCGGCCTTTCCTCAAGCCCCTCCTAATGGAGCACTGTCGCTGCTGCTGTTTACATAAAACAGTTTCAGAAACAGCGCACGGTCTCTCTTCTCAATAGCCATACTGTTCACTGACGTTATGGCTTCTCAATGACGGCGTGGATGTCATATCGTCAAACAAACAGTTTACAGCGAGAAATTAGCACCTGACGGCAATAACAGGAACTAGTTTGTTTTCCAGCGTAAATCGGTTCCACATTAACGCATTAGCATATCTAACAAGTTTCGCTGCCATACGATGATTACAACACACAAAAATCTCCGTAACACATTAACAATAATCACCCGCTATAGAGAGAATGAGAACAGTCCTGTTACACCTTCCTGGGGCAGTCCTGACAATGGCCTTGTATCTGATGAACACTCGCAGTGAATACAACGTACTGGGTTCCTTTACATCAAGTCACCGAGCCAGTCACAGATCTGGGAACTTATTCTGTAGCTCGGTCCTTCATTGACAATCTGCAGAAGACACCACTTCCCGGAAATCTAGGAATATGGAGTCAGCCTGTTGCCCTTCATCCATGGTTCGCAGCCGCTATCCTTGACAGTGGCATCAATTTGACGAGGAAGAGAGTCCTCAAGTTTCTTAAGGTAAGGCCTATCCCTGATTATATCTCGTAGAGCTACCAGAATGCGGAGATGTAGACTGCTACGTTCCACGCTCTCTTCCATATAGTACCAGACACTTTCTATGGGAATAATATTGTTTATTGCCTTCGTGGAAGACGGAAGAGACCACACCACACTCACCATGAAGATGTGGAAGAAAGGACCAACACGTGGTCAGAGAGAGTGTTGAAATAAATTGCCAGGTTAACGTTCAAGGCAGCGCGAATGAGTGGTTCCAAGCAATGGCACGAAAAACATCCCCAAAACATCGCAGAACAACCTCTCATGTGAACACCACACTCCATACACTGCAGCTTAAACGCCTCTTTGGCGCATTTTGCGACTCTTCTGTAAAGAGGCAACTCAGCGACTCCTCGGATTACGTGACTACACGACACCACTCAATTACTGTAAGTTTTATGTATTGCTTAGCTCACTGTCTCCCCTTTATTTGGCTTTGTGAACAATCGGGTCTTGCAAGATATCCAGGTCTAAATGTCCATTGCATGCAGCTCCCTTAGCATGCATGGAACTTCATTCCACAATTCCTGCCGGGTTGGGGATTTTCTTTACCCGGGGACCTCAGCATCATCATCATTCGTGACAGTGGCTCGATTGGAGTGTGTAAAAAATTGGACTGTGAAAAAATTTGGACTTGGTATGGGTGCTGATAATCGCGCAGACGAGCTCCCCAAAAACCAAACGTCATCATTATCCCACAAACTGACTTCCAACACCTGTTCGTTTGCATGCTTTCATTCAACATTGTAGCGGTTACACTGGTTATTGACGTACCCGCATTTCACATTTGCAATGATTTTTATTTCACTTACATTAACCTGTGAAATTGCAACATCAATCACTTCAAGATGCTGCCCAGACAGACATTTCGCAAATTTCATGGTTCCACATGAATTGCTGCTTGGTGTTGGAATTCTTTTCCGTCAGTATTTTTTGGGAGAGGGAGGAAGGACATTGTCCTTATGCTATGTAGTAAGGCTCCGAGTGGTACACCATTGCTTGTAGGCACAATGGACAGTCACCGTCGACACACCAACAAATCGGGCGAGTTCATTCACGGCGCGGTCATGGGCAGTTCACGATAGCTCCTGTCTCCCATTTTGTCAGGTCCATTCAAATAACTGCACTGATTCGACACGGCCCACTCCTCATAATGACCACTTCACTGCAGTGACTCACGTCAACGATGTAGTCACGTTCTCGCCTCGTATCACTGCTACACGACGTACAGCACTCCACTTTTCAGTGGGGTGATTAACATTTTGTTCTGTGGGCTTGGAAATATCACAGACTTTAAGGGGGGGGGAGGGGGGGGGGAAGTATGAGAAAGTGCATTGGTACATATAAGCTAATGTAACTTTTACTATCTGAGAGACAATTGAACAAAATCTTGCGCTTGATGTGGTTTAGTTATTGGCGCTAAACCGTACTTTTTTATTTTATGTCAAATAATTAGATCAGCACGTTGCTCGATACTTTTAGAACACTTACTATCACTCGACGAAACTTTTCTCGAAGGTTACTTCACTTAGCAACACCAAAATGTGGTAGGTTGCTCTTAGTAATTAGATAAACAGATCTGTGCACCAATTTTTTAATATCATTTTAGAAGTCTTGTTACATTAAAAAAAAATGTGCTTGATGCACAGCAGTTTTTATTTCACATTAATTCCAATTCCTTGACAGTAATGCAAAAATTTTGTACCGCAAGAACTTTTTTTAAAACATGTACAAAATCTGTAGCAAATTTCACTTTCTTGTCTCCAATGGTTCAGCAGAAAATTTTCCTTATACACTGAAAAATCAATGTTGCAGGATATGCAGAAAAAAGGTTTTCTTAGCATTTATGCCAGGAATAAGTACCTTAATGTTGGCCGTAACCATACACTTAGTCTGTTTATCTTCGTGCACCTCATTTCTTATAGTCTGATCCTTCTGGCGTGTCCTTTTAGCAATATCCTTCACTTACATCTCAGAGCTAGGAATACGCACATCGTCAATCTTCTTCAGTGGGTTTTTAGTTAAGCAACCTGCATTAAATCCTAGTCTCATAATGGTCTTGATTCTTCCAGCGTTGCCGGCCGGAGTGGCCGAGCGGTTCTAGGCGCTACAGTCTGGAACCGCGCGACCGCTACGGTCGCAGGTTCGAATCCTGCCTCGGGCATGGATGTGTGTGATGTCCTTAGATTAGTTAGGTTTAAGTAGTTCTAAGTTCTAGGGGACTAATGACGACAGCGGTTAAGTCCCATAGTGCTCAGAGCCATTTTCTTCCAGTGTTACCATCATTGAACTGCAGACAAACATCATATGAGGAAACTTTAATAACAGTAGCTGAATTAAAGGTTGTCTTGGGGCGTCTATTTTAAATTACATTATTAAGACGGTCGTTTGAGTTTTGTGTTCCACCATGAGTGCATTTCTTTACAAAATCATCATTAAGTGCATCGTAAATGGGCTCACAGCGTTTCATACGTCTTTTCTGATGGCAAGAAATTATAAAGTATCGCAAACAAGGACATAGTCGTGTAAAAATTGGAGCGCGGCACTGTCCACTGGCTGAAACAAGGTGGCTTTTACATTACTTGTAGGACGAATTAAACTCTGAAAATTGGAGATAATATTTCTAACGTGCTACAGAGCTATCTGGTGGAAAGGAAATTCAACAATTTTAACCAGTTTTACAAACATCCTCCTTTAAACGACGTCAAATACTTGTTAACAAACAAGGCATGACAAAAGTTATGTAAAAAGCGTTCTACTCGTATTAATATGAAATTAAGATGTTTTATATCGGTTTCACCTTATTTATAAGGGGTAGTCAAATGAAAATGAGACAGATGGATAAAATAAACTGTTTATTATTTCCAAAGTAATTGGCGTAACTGTTAATGCGTTTATTCCACTGTGAGACGGTCAATATGTTCTTGGGAAAATGTTTGCGGTCGCCTGTGTGTACCTCTTCGTCCAGAGTTAATCGACTGCCACTATTGTCTCTCTTCGGGGCACCAAAAATATGAAAACCGCATGAGGAGATTTCGGGTCTGTATGGAGAATGTACTGGGCTTCTGCAGTATACTCGACACAATCTTGGCAATACGTGGGCGGGCAACATGGTTATGCAGGCAACAGCAAACGTTTCCTCAAGATGGCAGTGACCGCCTTGTCTCGCAGTGAAATACATGTATTATCGCGATTACTTTTAAAACAGTAAACGGTAATTTTCTTTTTTTCATCTGTCTCGTTTTCATTTGACTGGCCATGTAAAAGAAGTAAACAGGTCAATGTCATCTAAATAACCGTTTGGTGATCATACTGGCATCGAAACAGAGGACAACACCGATGGAGTCGACATGCCGGATTCTATTTCTCCCAGATACTTTCACTGTGGATGATCGTGTTACTATTCTTCCTTTAACTCATCCAGCTAACTCTTAAGTGCCAGATTTTCAGAAAAGTAATCGCTGAATAGGAAACAAAAATTTGTTGGAAGAGGAGAGGTGTTTTATCTGACAGGATTATTTTGTGATTCAATACAGATTCTGCGAAATAAGTTCCCTTGTAGCAGCAGTAAATCGCTTCTATAGCGAGCATTCAGACTGACTGAGAATAGGAAAGGAAAGGTCGTCGGACAGATGTAAATAACTGCAGTCGGACACTGCCGACGTTAATCCGTTACAGAATTATGAAATATGGTTTATGGTCAGGTATTATGACCTTTCTGAAGAGAACCGCCTTTGTAGGTATCTGATTGGATTGTACCAACAGAGATTCTCTGAAACTCTGTTCTTCAATGAGATCCAGGTGGCAGAATGTAGGGCCACCATTTGCGGTCGTGTTTCTTGACTTCCGAATGAAAGTAGCTTATGCTTAACGTCTCTCCGACAGCTCGATCATTTAAGGACTGAGTACGAGCTCCGGCTTTCTGAGGCCGTGTCCGTTTTACAGGAGCCATTTAGCTTAACCTGTTGCGGGGAACCACTGAAAACTTAAATCTTGATGGGTAGAGGCGTAATTGAAAGCAAGGCATGCCAGATGTTGATGTAATCTAATGTCAACAATAAAACGAAGGTAGATGAGCTATGTTTAATCAACTTGTATCCCTTGTTCTCTTTTCCGGTTTGTGTTGTGGTATTCGGCCCGAAGACAGGTTTGATGCAACTTCTCAATCTAGTCTGTCATGTACAAATATTATCATGTCTGCTCCATTATTGCAAACTACTGTATTTAGACTCCTCTCATTTTATTCAAGCCTAGGTATCTTTCTGTAGTTGTTCCCCCAAACACTTAACTAAAATCGCAAATTAAGTATTCCTTGACGCCTCAGGATGTTAAGTATCTACTGAATCACCCTTTAACTTCGTACTACTACTTTCTTTTTTCCTTGAATCAATACCTTTTTCGTTAGCATTCTATCTATCTATCTAGGGCGACACTTCCAGAGCCTCTACAAGGAGAAGTCAAATGTAAACGAGACAGATGGAAAACATAAGTAAGCTGTTCATTATTTCAAAATTAATCGCCATGACTGCTACCACATCCATTACATTGCGAGACAAGATGATGCATAGCTTCATGTTAGCGGTTGCTTACGGAACTATGGTTGTACCGAGGCATGCATCTCTTCGTCCGAAGAAAATATACAGTCACGAATGTCTTTCATGAGAGCTCCAAAAACGTGGAAATCACATTGACAGATATAGGGACTGTATGGAAAATGTGTAATGGCTTTCCTGCAACACGTCTGCACGGTAGTCGAAACAGCCTTGCTAACGACTGGGCGATCAGGTCTGAGCACACCTGTTGTGCCGTAGGCCACGGGAAACATTTTCCCCTGGAGATATTTTTCGTCTTGTCTCACAATATGATATATGTTGTTGCGGTTACGGCTATTACTTTTGAAGTAGTAAGCATTACAGAAGGAGTTAGTAGCCCAGATCACATTTAGTACTGTTTATTACATGAGACCGGGATCAAACCTTAAGACTGTCATCTTCTGAGCTTCTAAAAACTCGTTGCTATATAATACTGAATGTGATCTTTGCTATTAAAAGATTTTTCACAGGAACTGCAGATAGCTCCTTGCAGTCTCTGACAATGAGAAATTGCAAATAATAAATCGTTTACTTATATTTTGCCATCTGCTTCATATTCATTTGAGGGCCCCTTGCATTACCTTCTTGTCTGAAAATTTTATCATTCACGATTAATTTCCGTTCAAGGCTACACTCCAGAGAAATACTTTCAGAAAAGACTTCCCAATACTCAAATTTACACTCGATGTTAACAAATTCCTCTTTTTTTTAGAAATATTTACCTTGCTATTGCGTGTCTGCATTTTATATCATCTCTACTTCGATTATTCTAAATAGCAAAACTCATATATTGCGTTTAGTATCTGATTTCGTAATCTAATTCCCTCAGTATCACCTGGTTTGGTTCGACTGCATTCCGTTATCCTAGTTCTGCATTTGTTAACATTCATCTTATAACGTATTTACAAGACAATATCCACTCTGTGCATCTGATCTTCACTGTCCTTTGCTGTCTCTGACATAATTACAGTATCGTCGACAACTACCAAAGATTTTTATTGTTTCTCTCTAAACTTCAAACCAATTTCCAAAATCCTCCTTCGTTTCCCCCACTTCTTGCTAATCGTACGGATTTAGTAAACTACAACCTTGTCTCACTCGTGTTTCAACTGTTGCTTCCTTTTCGCGACCTTCGATTTTTGTAATGGCAGCCTGGTGTCTGTTCCAAGATGTAGATAACCTTCCGCTCATTGTGGTTTATTCTTTATACCTTGAGACTGCAAAGAGTATGTTCGTAATTATGCACTCGTAATGGAGATCCTTGGAAAATACTTGTTCGACGCAGTCTTCAGGATACCTCTTCGATGTGGGGCCCTTATTAGGTGTTGTTAATGGAGCAGATAGAGAAAATAGAAACAACAGCAGCGAGTTTTTCCCTCCGTACGTTTAGTAGTCCCGAGTGTCCCACTGAGAAGTTCATCTATCTCCAGTCACAGACCCTACAAGGAAGGCGATGTACGACACTGTGAGTTTGACCGGTTAATTTCCGAGAATGTTTATTTCCGAGAAGAGTTGTGCAACATATAAATCGTCTCACATACACTTCGCTAAATTATCACGACGAGAATCCTCTTAGACACAGGCCTTCCTCTAATTATATATTTTGCAGCTTACCCCGGTAATGATACCCGGAATTCGTTAACATATGGAATGAGATTATAACCAATCTACAATAGAGTAGCTTAAACAGCTTATCCTGGTTTCAGCTCATGATTTAACCAATATTATAAAACAATTCAACAGGAATAACAATTATTAAGAAACAATGTATACGTCATCTTAGGTTGTTGACTGTTCGCACGAGCCAACGACAAAGCAAGACAAAACGAGAATGAGATAATATGTTCTCAGTACCTCTTCTTAGGCGTGAGCGACTTCTAACAAAACACTCTATGATGCCTGGTAATAAAGAAATCAGTCTTCACCAACGCTAGGGTATGCGAATAAGAAATATCACTCCTGCGTGTACACTCCTCAAGAGTGAAACATAATCTGCACTTCATTTATTCGATTACATGGCATTTCATTAGCTGAGATTTTACCAGTTACTTTTTTTATAGTTGCTAATGACTAATGACCACTTATTTTTGCTCCCTCTAACACGAAGCGATATAATGCTAGATGTATTAGTTAGCAACAAAGTTTTATATTTTATAGGACTTATTTTGACCAACCACGGAGAATACAGCGATGATTCCTTAACCAAAGAGGACAAATCTGAGTACTGTTCTAAAATTCACCTAACTGAGGCTACTCCCCGACTGATAGTAACATCGAGAGAACGTTGTACCCTAATCTTACGCTGGTTTTTCAGGGTAGTTGTAGCTACATCGTACGTACTTATTTTGAATTTATCTTAATTGTGCATCACAGGCTTTCTCGGAGCTCCCGAGAGTCAACATATAGTAGTATCAGTGCCTTGTATTGTAAGAAACAATGTGAAAAAGCAACACTAGTCCTGCAACGCACGAGAAGTACATATTGCGTAATCGATTTATACCAGGCACCTTACGTAACCTTGTTTCCTCCAGAGCATTAAACTGGAGCCTCCCATTTTCCTGTCAGTCGTAACTTCTACACACGGGACCCCAAGTGTTCTACTTCCGAAATATTGAGATCAAGTAAGATGACCAGGATTCCCCCCGGGACACAAAGATAATTTATAGATATTGCACTTTACATATATTTCTCCTCCCTCCCAAAGAGGCCATGAAGGCCCAATGGTACCGACCGGTCGCCGTGTCATCCTCAGCCCACAGGCGTAACTGGATGCGGATATGGACGGGCATGTGGTCAGCACACCGCTCTCCCGGCCGCATGGCAGTTTCCGAGACCGCAGCCGCTACTTCTCAATCAAGTAGCTCCTCAGTTTGCCTCACAAGGGCTGAGTGCACCCCGCTTGCCAACAGCGCACGGCAGACCGGATGGTCACCCGTTCAACTGCTAGCCCAGCCCGACAGTGCTTAACTTCGGCGATCTGACGGGAACCGGTGTTACCACTGCGGCAAGGCCGTTGGCTTACATATATTTCGATGTATTCTATTTTGCAGTTACGGCATCGTACTTGTCTGATAGTGATTAAAAATTTGGGTTTTATGTATATAAAAATAAGAATAAAAAATGTAGTAGTGTTATATTATGACCACTAAAGGAGAAGTTGTTAACAACCTTTGAGCACAAAGTACTGATCCAACATAAGCTACTTTTCTGGAGGCTATACAGGGTGGTCAGAAACAGTCTGAAAAGCTTTCAAGACTGTAACATGGGAGATTGTGCTGATAACGAACTGTTAAAAAAGAAATTCAATACTTTGCGCCGTTTCCGAGCTATTTATCATTAAAGATAGCCAATCAGGTAGTCGCGCGCAAAATCAAGCAGCGTGCCGGAGGCTGTGTCACCAAAAGCGTTCCTCGTTTGGCTTCCATAAACCAAACAAACGTATCTTTTTCACACGTAGCTTAAATTTATCACTTCCGAAAACGACACATTTTAACTGATAATGAGCATTTCACCAAATGATAACTCACAGATTCACAGATGTCTGTGCATTACCGCATTTTCGCACGTGCAGGTGCTTCAACTTGCACGTGCAATGACCTGACTGGTTAACTACAATGCTAAATAACTCGGAAACAGCGCAACGTATCAACTATCTATCTTTAAAATCATCTCTGAGCACAACCTCCCCGCCGGCCGGAGTGGCCGTGCGGTTCTAGGCGCTGCAGTTTGGAACCGAGCGACCGTTACGGTCGCAGGTTCGAATCCTGCCTCGGGCATGGATGTGTGTGATGTCCTTAGGTTAGTTAGGTTTAATTAGTTCTAAGTTCGAGGCGACTGATGACCTCAGAAGTTAAGTCGCATAGGGCTCAGAGCCATTTGAACCATTTGAACAATCTCCCCTGCAAAAGCCTTACAGGCTTTTCAGACAGATTTATGCTTACCTACTTCACTTCAGAGTTACACTTCCCATAAACTACATCAATAAAGTGAGAAATTAGTATTCAAAGAGGAGGCAAGGAGATTGAGTGCCACCAAAATTATGTTTACCGGTCCCAGAGGAAGTTTCACTCGAAAATCCGGAAGGAATACCTGTTCACAAAATTCTATCTGATACTTCTTCTGTTTTGTGAATGACATTTCTTTGTTTGTCTTTATGGCCGAAAAATTTCAACGGTGAATAGAAGAACTTAACAGCTCAGTTTGAAAAGGAGAGTCGAAAATCAATTACAATGAGATGAAAATAACTTATGAGGAACATATCGAAAAGGAAATCGTACAACTTACCAGTTAATCCATATAATGCCTTGCTGAGTCCACAGCGTAGTCGCAAACAACGACTTCTTGTGTCGGAAAAAAGCATCAACAGAAGAGTTAAAGCTATGTGAAGGCCTGTTGCTAAACCGTGCAAAGTTTTTAAAACAAAACTTTCGATGTGTCTCTAAACGAAAATTCAGAAACATTATGTGTAAACTGTTCTTTCTTTTGCATCAGACATAGACGGTTAATAAAAAAGCAAATCAAAAACTGAGGGTTGCTCAGCTAGAAATGAAGAGATACATTCTGAAAATTAAGAAAAAGTGGGGGAAGAGTGTCTACACAAGGGAAGTTACGTTTTTGACAAATTCGTAATAAGTAGTCTAAAATCAACTGCACAGAAGATTGCCGTAGTTTCTCTAATTTTGCTGTACTAAGTCAATCTTAATGTAGGAAACAGTACAATGAAGCAGAACTGTAAATACAAGTAAGATGTGATGGCACATGATTTCCCATCCCATGGGGTAATCCTCCGCGGTGGTTGAGAAAACGTGATAAATAACGGAAGCATATGTTAAATACACAAGAGCGAAAATAATCGCCAATTAACTTACCTGATAATTTCTGTTACAAAATTAGACACTGAAATGTATCCAATCAGTGAGAAGGAATGTGTAACCACTTCTGTTTTCACGTTTCATCAATTATTACAAAGTTCATTCCTTGATTGAGCAGTCACCACAAACATGGTACCTGCAACATGATTCCAACCGGAGCATCCAGCACAGCTGTACCCCAGATATTCGTCCTCACTGACAGGTTTCAGATAGATTATACAATGGTAAGACAGAGATTTAGGAACCAGGTTTTAAATTGTAAGACATTTCCAGGGGCAGATGTGGACTCTGAACACAATCTATTGGATATGAACAGTAGATTAAAACTGAAGAAACTGCAAAAAGGTGGGAATTTAAGGAGATGGGATCTGGATAAACTGACTAAACCAGAGGTTGTACAGAGTTTCAGGGAGAGCGAAAGGGAACAAATGACAGGAATGGGGGAAAGAAATACAGTAGAAGAAGAATGGGTGGCTTTGAGGGATGAAGTAGTGAAGGCAGCAGAGGATCTAGTAGGTAAAAAGACGAGGGTTAGTAGAAATCCTAGGGTAACAGAAGAAATATTGACTTTAATTGATGAAAGGAGAAAATATAAAAATGCAGCAAATGAAGCAGGCAAAAAGGAATACAAATGTCTCAAAAATGAGATCGACAGAAATGCCAAATGGCTAAGCAGGGATGGCTAGAGGATAAATGTAAGGATGTAGAGGCTTATCTCACTAGGGGTAAGATAGATACTGCCTACAGGAAAATTAAAGAGATCTTTGGAGAAAAGAGAACCACTTCTATGAATATTAAGAGCTCAGATGGAACCCAGTTCTAAGAAAAGAAGGGAAAGCAGAGAGGTGGAAGGAGTATATAGAGGGTCTATACAAGGGCGATGTACGTGAGGACAATATTATGGAAATGGAAGAGGCTGTAGATGAAGATGAAATGGGAGATATGATACTGCGTGAAGAGTTTGACAGAGCACTGAAAGACCTAAGTCGAAACAAGATCCCGGGAGTAGACAACATTCCATTAGAACTACTGACGGCCTTTGGAGAGCCAGTCCTGACAAAACTGTACCATCTGGTGAGCAAGATGTATGAGACAGGCAAAATACCCTCAGACTTCAAGAAGAATATAATAATTCCAATCCCAAAGAAAACAGGTGTTGACAGATGTGAAAATTAGTGAACTATCAGTTTAATAAGTCACAGCTGCAAAATACTAACGCGAATTCTTTACAGACGGATGGAAAAACTAGTAGAAGCCGACCTAGGGGAAGATCAGTTTGGATTCCGTAGAAATATTGGAACACGTGGGGCAATACTTACCCTACGACTTATCTTAGAAGCTAGATTAAGGAAAGGCAAACCTACGTTTCTAGCATTTGTAGACTTAGAGAAAGCTTTTGACAATGTTGACTGGAGTACTCTCTATCAAATTCTGTAGGTGACAGGGGTAAAATATAGGGAGCGAAAGGCTATTTACAGTTTATATAGAAACCAAATGGCAGTTATAAGAGTTGAGGGGCATGAAAGGGAAGCAGTGGTTGGGAAGGGAGTGAGACAGGGTTGTAGGCTCTCCCCGATATTATTCAATCTGTATATTGAGCAAGCAGTGAAGGAACTATAGAAAAATTCGGAGTAGGTATTAAAATCCATGGAGAAGAAATAAAAACTTTGAGGGTCGCCGATGACATCGTAATTCTGTCAGAGACAGCAAAGTACTCAGAAGAGCAGTTGAATGGAGTGGATAGTGTCTTGAAAGGAGGATATAAGATGAATATCAACAAAAGCAAAACGAGGATAATGGAATGTAGTCGAATTAAGTCGGGTGATGCTGAGGGTATTAGATTAGGAAATGAGACACTTAAAGTAGTAAAGGAGTTTTGCTATTTGGGGAGCAAAATAACTGATGATGGTCGAAGTGGAGAGGATATAAAATGTAGACTGGCAATGGGAAGGAAAGCGTTTCTGAAGAAGAGAAATTTGTTAACATCGAGTATAGATTTAAGTGTCAGGAAGTCGTTTCTGAAAGTATTTGTATGGAGTGTAGCCATGTATGGAAGTGAAACGTGGACGATGAATAGTTGAGACAAGAAGAGAATAGAAGCTTTCGAAATGTGGTGCTACAGAAGAATGCTGAAGATTAGATGGGTAGATCACATAACTAATGAGAAGGTGTTGAAGAGGATTGGGGAGTAGAGAAGTTTGTGGCACAACTTGACTAGAAGAAGGGATCGGTTAGTAGGACATGTTCTGAGGCATCAAGGGATCACCAATTTAGTATTGGAGGGCAGCGTGGAGGGTAAAAATCTTAGAGGGAGACCAAGAGATGAATACACCAGGCAGATTCAGAAGGATGTAGGTTGCAGTAGGTACTGGGAGATGAAGCAGCTTGCACAGGATAGAGTAGCATGGAGAGCTGCATCAAACCAGTCTCAGGACTGAAGACCACAACAACAACAACATCGTGGTCGCAGCAGATGCAACTGCCCGTTGGTAGTCATTTAAATTCGCCAGCATACTGGTTATTTTTATCAACTTCATCGACATCGTCAACAACTGTGGACTATTCGACATCTCCAATAACTGTATCCTTGACTTCTTATTTCCTGCTGCCAATAACAAGAAACTTGTCTGTTTTATTTGCCTCACACCCACTCAGTTCACAGCTCTAATGGTGCTTTCTTGTTCCTGTTCGTTACTTACGGGAATCAGAAGAGTGCCACAGTAGTTGGAAACCGTCATATTTTCACAGAATTGCCAAGTCCTAGTGCGCTCAGTTACTAAACTCTCCCATGTTACAAGAGAGACGAGGCATAAAAATTGATCAGAGAACAGACACCACTGGAAGATGTAATTGCGAACGTAATGAAGATGAAACAGTGATAGGCAGAACATGTACGTAGCCTAGTGCTTGAGAAATGGTTAACCGAGTTCCTGGATTCCAAAAGATAGGAAAATACTGAGGCGACAACCTGGTGAAGTGTGGGTCAGAGACATTGGGCAACACATGGGAACAAAGCGGATGCGTACAACTGAAGTGTCCAGGAGAGGTCTATGTCCAGTTCTTGACATCGAATAGGTGGTTGTGACAAAGAAGTAAAAGGGAGGACTATGTTACATTCCTCCTTCGGTCCTTAAGTTCTCTCGCTGATATCTCTTTCCTGAGATTTTAATAAGTCGGCACAAACTGAGCAACCACCCAGCCACGATTTGGCTTTTGTAATAACATAGTGTGGTTTAGTACCACACCAGCCGACGCATCAGTATTAATTAAGAAGATCAGAAATGTTGCGTATTCCGTTTTGTATACTATTCTTGTGCCTCCTGCTCTGTGTGCGTTTGTTTTGTTTTAAATGTTTCTTTGTCGTGATTCTGGGGCACTTGTTTACAGGCTGTGGTAAACGACCTGCAACATTTACTTAGCTGGAAGCGATGCAAGAGCAAAGGTCATTAACCCGGTACGTGCCTTGCATCCAGATGTGGACCAGCTCCATGTCTCACAAGCCGCCTCAGAGTGCCTTAATTAATGCGAGCAACCTGTGTCTTTGTTAAATATCACAAGTAAATTATAGAATAATCTTAAGAAAATCGAAGAATTGGCGACATATGGTTGTCAGATTACGTCCTCCTTCAGTTCACAGCTACGTCAGTGAAAATAATGTTCCTTACTGCCAAAACGAAATCATCGTCAGCATACTGTTTACAGATTGTTGACTGATATGCTCGTTACTGTTTACATTACTGTCACTCTGATTTAAATGATTTTTTTCCTGTTGACTTACGGCTTAGCATCAAACTAGTCGTACACGAATGGGACGACGTTAGTGGGATATATAGCTCGTTATTACATGGAGAAATGCACTTGGACTCTGGGCTATGTTTTGCGTCATCTCTAATTTAAGAGTATTCTCTTTAACTGCATTGCTTTTATACAAGGAATTTCATATTGAAAGAGAGAGTCCAGTTCGTTGGAACGCTTCTCAGGCTCTTTACCCCTGTAATAGAAGTTTAATATACTTTCTTTTTCCACTATGAAATGAAGAGTTCCATTTTACGCGTGCTGCAGAATTTTTGTGAAATGATTGTACTGACCCTGTAAAAGGCAGATTTTTGCTATGGTGAAAACCTTTTCCAAGGTACAACATGGTCACCTCTGCGTTCTTGCGTAGTGTCAAATTTAAATTGTATTTAACAGTCTATGTGTCACACCATCAAGCTACTACACACCAATAACCAGTAAATGAAACAAAATTATTATGAAGCATTATCGAAAACGAATTACAAGTTAAATACATTTTGAAACATAAGCTGCAGGCAACTAATAGCCGACAAGGGCGAGAAGTACCGCACAATCAGCTTAACAGCTCATACATTCCGGTTGCTGACAAGGATAATATACAGAAGAACGGAAAAGAAAATTGAGGATATGTTAGATGACCATCAGTCTGGCTTTAGGAAAGGTAAAGACACCAGAAAGACAATTCTGACGTCGCGGTTGATAATGGAAGCAAGGCTAAAGAAACATCAAGACTCATTCATAGGATTTGTCGACCTGGAAAAAACGTTCGACCACGTCAAATGGAGCGAGATGTTCGAAATTCAGAGAAAAATAGTTGTAAGCTGTAGGGAAAGACGTGTAACATACAGTATGTAGAAGAGCCAAGAGGGAATAATAAGAGTGGGCTACCTAGAACTAAGTGCTTCGATTAATAAGGGTGTCAGGCCAGGACGTGGTCTTTCGCCTCTACTGCTCAATCCATAGATCGAAGAAGCAAAGACGTAAATAATAGAAAGATTAAAGAGTGTAATAGAATTCAAGGTGAAAGGATATGAATTATAATATCCGATGATGATATTGCTATCCACAGTGACAGTGAAGAAGAAGTAGAGGAATGGAATGAACAGTGTAATAACTACGGAACATGCACTGAGAAGAAATGGAAGTAAGACGAAAGTAATAAGAAGTAGCAGGAATGAGTACATTGCCAAACGTAACAAGATTGGTGATCACAAAGCAGATGACGTTAAGTACTCTGCTATATTAAAAAAACGAAAAAGAACCCTTTAGTTTTAAGGCAAGTTACAAGATAGTACACGACCGTTTGGCTTAACAGTCCACGAGTTGTGTAACTACTTTTAAAAACAATGTGACCTCTTCTCACCATAAAAGTGTAACTGAAGAAATAAGACAGCTTCAATATATATTATACAGCCCTAAAATTAAATACAAACATTGCACCAAAGACAGCCTCATATCTCACAACAACAAAAGCAGTCGAAAATGACGGAAACCGCTTGTTGTGGTTTCTAATGCGCTTTTTTTCGCGTGGTTTAACAATCAGTCACTAGCTTAAAACAGCAACAGAAAACATTATGTGTTCCTGGGTACACTATTCTTCAGGTACAACATTCTCCATTCTTTCCTGTTGTCTGAATTGCTTAATCATTGCCGACAGCGTTAAAGATGCGTAAATATACAATAAAATTTAAATGACTGCAATGAAGATCAAGGTTCCGCATCGGTATCTGCAGAAGATGGGAATTTTTCACAGTATATGTACCCTAAAAGGGTCGATGAAGGAAGTGATTTTTCTCATACATTTAAAAGAAACTGTAACCACAACAAACTTTAACTATTAGGATAGCGAAGATTAATATTAACACTACCATTCATACATGCAGCTTACTCGGCACATCTTCATTTACATGTACGTACATACTCTACAGTTAACCGTACGTTGCGTGGAGAAAGGCCCCCTGCATTACTACTAGTCGCTTCGCTTCGTGTTCCGCTCGCAGACAGAGCGAGGGAAAATAGTCTTATGCTTCCATATGAGCCCGAATTTCTCGTACCTTATTTTCTTGGTCCTTACGCGAAATGGACGTTGGTGGCAGCCGGATCGTTCTGGAGTCAGTACCAAATGTCGGTTCCCTACATTTTCTCAATAGTCACAAGTTTGCTAGCGTGACCAGTTTGTTTGATTGACGATATTTCTCAATACGGTTCCTCGAAAAAAAAAAAGCGTTTTCGGAACACTTACGTGTTATCCGAACCCACCGGTAAGAAATGTAGCAGCCCTCTTCTGAATTGCTTCGATGTTTTCCTTAAATCCGAACTGTTGAGGATCCCGAACACTCGAGGAGTACTCAAAAATACGTCGCACTGGAGTCCTCTATGAGGTCTCCTCTACAGATGAATCACACTGCTCTATACCAAAAACCTTACACCACCCGTGGCTAATAGGAACTACCTCTTTTGACAGCTATACGTTCGTGCCAGTAGATAATCATTAATATGCGACATCAGTTTCGTCCTTCACACGGCCGTTGGCTACTGTAGATATCCAAGAAAGAGCTAGTTCTGCTTTCGTCGTCGCTAGCGTACGAATTACTGCTCTCATGTCGTTCGTGCGCTCCGCATGAAACGCAGAAAGTACAAGTTCCGATTATATGAAATATCATGTTGTTGTTGTGGTCTTCAGTCCTGAGACTGGTTTGATGCAGCTCTCCATGCTACTCTATCCTGTGCAAGCTTTTTCATCTCCCAGTATCTACTGCAACCTACATCCTTCTGAATCTGCTTAGTGTATTCATCTCTTGGTCTCCCTCTACGATTTTTACCCTCCACGCTGCCCTCCAATACTAAATTGGTGATCCCTTGATGCCTCAGAACATGTCCTACCAACCGATCCCTTCTTCTGGTCAAGTTGTGCCACAAACTTCTCTTCTCCCCAATCCTATTCAATACTTCCTCATTAGTTATGTGATCTACCCATCTAATCTTCAGCATTCTTCTGTAGTACCACATTTCGAAAGCTTCTATTCTCTTCTTTTCCAAACTATTTATCGTCCATGTTTCACTTCCATACATGGCTACACTCCATACGAATACTTTCAGAAATGACTTCCTGACACTTAAATCTATACTCGATGTTAACAAATTTCTCTTTTTCAGAAACGCTTTCCTTGCCATTACCAGCCTACATTTTATATCCTCTCTACTTCGACCATCATCAGTTATTTTGCTCCCCAAATAGCAAAACTCCTTTACTACTTTAAGTGCCTCATTTCCTAATCTAATTCCCTCAGCATCACCCGACTTAATTAGACTACATTCCATTATCCTTGTTTTGCTTTCGTTGATGTTCATCTTATATCCTCCTTTCAAGACACTGTCCATTCCATTCAACTGCTCTTCCAAGTCCTTTGCTGTCTCTGACAGAATTACAATGTCATCGGCGAACCTCAAAGTTTTTATTTCTTCTCCATGAATTTTAATACCTACTCCGAATTTTTCTTTTGTTTCCTTTACTGCTTGCTCAATATACAGATTGAACAACATCGGGGAGAGGCTACAACCCTGTCTTACTCCCTTCCCAACCACTGCTTCCCTTTCATGCCCCTCGACTCTTATAACTGCCATCTGGTTTCTGTACAAATTGTAAATAGCCTTTCGCTCCCTGTATTTTACCCCTGCCACCTTTAGAATTTGAAAGAGAGTATTCCAGTCAACATTGTCAAAAGCTTTCTCTAAGTCTACAAATGCTAGAAACGTGGGTTTGCCTTTCCTTAATCTTTCTTCTAAGATAAGTCGTAAGGTCAGTATTGCCTCACGTGTTCCAGTGTTTCTACGGAATCCAAACTGATCTTCCCCGAGGTTCGCTTCTACTAGTTTTTCCATTCGTTTGTAAAGAATTCGTGTTAGTATTTTGCAGCTGTGACTTATTAAGCTGATAGTTCGGTAATTTTCACATCTGTCAACACCTGCTTTCTTTGGGATTGGAATTATTATATTCTTCTTGAAGTCTGAGAGTATTTCGCCTCTTTCATACATCTTGCTCACCAGATGGTAGAGTTTTGTCAGGACTGGCTCTCCCAAGGCCGTCAGTAGTTCCAATGGAATATTGTCTACTCCGGGGGCCTTGTTTCGACTCAGGTCTTTCAGTGCTCTGTCAAACTCTTCACGCAGTATCATATCTCCCATTTCATCTGCATCTACATCCTCTTCCATTTCCATAATATTGTCCTCAAGTACATCGCCCTTGTATAGACCCTCTATATACTCCTTCCACCTTTCTGCTTTCCCTTCTTTGCATAGAACTGGGTTTCCATCTGAGCTCTTGATATTCATACAAGTCGTTCTCTTATCTCCAAAGGTCTCTTTAATTTTCCTGTAGGCGGTATCTATCTTACCCCTAGTGAGATAGGCCTCTACATCCTTACATTTGTCCTCTAGCCATCCCTGCTTAGCCATTTTGCACTTCCTGTCGATCTCATTTTTGAGACGTTTGTATTCCTTTTTGCTTGTTTCACTTACTGCAGTTTTAAATTTTCTCCTTTCATCAATTAAATTCAATATTTCTTCTGTTACCCAAGGATTTCTACTAGCCCTCGTCTTTTTACCTACTTGATCCTCTGCTGCCTTCACTACTTCATCCTTCAAAGCTACCCATTCTTCTTCTACTGTATTTATTTCCCCCATTCCTGTCAATTGCTCCCTTATGCTCTCCCTGAATCTCTGTACAACCTCTGGTTCTTTTAGTTTATCCAGGTCCCATCTCCTTAAATTCCCACCTTTTTGCAGTTTCTTCAGTTTTAATCTACAGGTCATAACCAATAGATTGTGGTCAGAGTCCACATCTGCCCCTGGAAATGTCTTACAATTTAAAACCTGATTCCTAAATCTCTGTCTTACCATTATATAATCTATCTGATACCTTTTAGTATCTCCAGGGTTCTTCCATGTATACAACCTTCTTTCATGATTCTTAAACCAAGTGTTAGTTATGATTATGTTGTGCTCTGTGCAAAATTCGACCAGGCGGCTTCCTCTTTCATTTCTGTCCCCCAATCCATATTCACCTACTATGTTTCCTTCTCTCCCTTTTCCTACACTCGAATTCCAGTCACCCATGGCTATTAAATTTTCGTCTCCCTTCACAATCTGAATAATTTCTTTTATTTCATCATACATTTCTTCAATTTCTTCGTCATCTGCTGAGCTAGTTGGCATATAAACTTGTACTACTGTAGTAGGCGTGGGCTTCGTATCTATCTTGGCCACAATAATGCGTTCACTATGCTGTTTGTAGTAGCTTACCCGCATTCCTATTTTCCTATTCATTATTAAACCTACTCCTGCATTACCCCTATTTGATTTTGTGTTTATAACCCTGTAGTCACCTGACCAGAAGTCTTGTTCCTCCTGCCACCGAACTTCACTAATTCCCACTATATCTAACTTCAACCTATCCATATCCCTTTTTAAATTTTCTAACCTACCTGCCCGATTAAGGGATCTGACATTCCACGCTCCGATCCGTAGAACGCCAGTTTTCTTTCTCCTGATAACGACATCCTCTTGAGTAGTCCCCGCCCGGAGATCCGAATGGGGGACTATTTTACCTCCGGAATATTTTACCCAAGAGGACGCCATCATCATGTAATCATACAGTAAAGCTGCATGCCCTCGGGAAAAATTACGGCTGTAGTTTCCCCTTGCTTTCAGCCGTTCGCAGTACCAGCACAGCAAGGCCGTTTTGGTTATTGTTACAAGGCCAGATCAGTCAATCATCCAGACTGTTGCCCTTGCAACAACTGAAAAGGCTGCTGCCCCTCTTCAGGAACCACACGTTTGTCTGGCCTCTCAACAGATACCCCTCCGTTGTGGTTGCACCTACGGTACGGCTATCTGTATCGCTGAGGCACGCAAGCCTCCCCACCAACGGCAAGGTCCATGGTTCATGGGGGGGATGAAATATCATATAGTGTTAATAAACATTATTTATTACAATTTATCAATTAGAAATGGTATTTGACTGAATATTTTATGAGATACCATTACATGTTTGACGTAATCGATGAACCATTTACTTAATATTTTACCAAGAAACAGTAAAGATCCAAATGAATTACTTATTTCTTATTACGGTAGTAGTTTCGATCCACACGAAAATCTTGAGATCAGTCGCACCAGATGACGTGAGGAGACAAGTGAGCGCTTGGTGACAGGTACCAGTCGATACTCAAGGCAGTTTCGTACGTCATTCGGGGCCTTTTGTCTGAAGTTACCGGTAAGCAGTTCACAGTTCATTGTGCTCGTGACTGCTTGTTTGCTAAAGAAAACCACTCAAACGACAGCACTGCGTACAGTGGCTTGTCTAGGTGTCGTGGTATTAACTTGATGACGAAAACATCGACTTAATACGTTGATGAATTTGAAACATAATATGCCAAGAGGTTACAAGACCGATTACATGTTCACATCGAAAACACGCGGTATCACAGGACTAGGCTACAACAGATAATCTTTACTCTTTTGTGTCCTCGCGTCCTTTCGTCAATTACACATCTGACATCAAGTCGTTTTCACTGCCAGACGGTAGTTTCATTAGAAACAAACACTTTATGCCGTTGTAAGATATTTACTTTCACTCGTTTGGGTATTATCTTCGCAGCCTGCTGGTATAAGCAGTGACAACAGTAACAAAAGATAAGGCAGCATCTTAATACATCTGCTTCGAAAACATTGTCTCACAAACAAACAATTAAGAAGTACAAAATACTTGCCATAGCAGCTACAGAAAAAGGTTACAAGCTTTCATTTGTCGAATACGTGCCCTAATTCATACAATGTCCCTAAAATTATAACAGGCAGTTTGAGCACATTATACAACAATAACATCGTTGATCAATTTTGCATGTGTATCTGAAAAGTGACGTTTTTCTATTATCTTTGACAAAATGATTTTGTTTCTGAGCTCGTATACGTACGTACCTCTTCCTTTGAATACGTTATCATCTCAAGCGTCCTTTTATTTCAAGTTTAAGTTGCCCTATTTTAATGTAAGTTACTGCAGTGTGGTGGTAAGATGACTATAATACAAGCAAATATGGGCTGCATTTTTCGTTCTGTATACAGAACCCGGTACGTGGGAATGCACGACATAACACTATTTGAAGGGACTGTATTATCAAATTTCTATTTCTGTTTCTGTATTTTGAATTACATTGAATGCTGATATAAGCCGGCCGCTGGTGGCCGAGCGGTTCTGGCGCTACAATCTGGAACCGCGCGACCGCTACGGTCGCAGGTTCGAATCCTGCCTCGGGTATGGATGTGTGTGTTGTCCTTAGGTTAGTAAGGTTTAAGTAGTTCTAAGTACTAGGGGACTTATGACCTCAGCAGTTGAGTCCCATAGTGCTCAGAGCCATTTGAACTGATATAAACTGATGCATGTGGTGTCAATACCTACAATGCTTTTATTGCTTCTCGTTCGGGACGGTGTTACATCTTGATATTTTTGCAAACAGGGCAGTCTTCGGTAGGTGAATAAAGCGTCAGAGCTGTGCGGCGGGTATCCTCACCAAACCCTTCCAAATCTACTCGAACGGGTCCCATTATTTAGGGATACCTATGACCACAGTGCGAAGAATTCTACACATCACACTGCAAATGCATACATTTAAGAACCAGATACAAGACACGGTGGGCAGCTTTCGCGACTGAGGTACCGACGCGGATCGACATCAGCAATGAGTATCTTCAGCGGATTTGTTTTTAGGATGAGGCTGCCTTCCACATACCATGTGAAGTTAAGAAGCGCCATGTGTGGATATAGAGTTCTGAAAGTGTACTTGTGGCCTTAGGTCACGATAGGGATTACAATAAAATGAATGCGTGCTGCTATTCCCTGTACAGCAAAGTCACTGGCCCTTCCTTTTTCGTTGCAAAATAAGTCACAGCTTACATCTATGTGTATATGTTAGAAAAGTTTGCAGAGCCACAACTCAGAGACTTGTAGTCTGAAGTGATTTTCCAGCAGGATGGTGCATCATCGCGTCGCAGATTTCATGTCAGAAATTTTCGTAATGAAACATTCCGTTACAGGTGGAGTGGATTTGCTGGTCCCACTGCCTGACATGCAAGATCACCAAACGTAACGCCTTCAGGTATAATTTTCTGGGGCTACGTAAAGACAAGATCTTCACAGGTACCGTGTCTATATGCACTAAGAAGGATAACAGATGCTGTTGGTGGTGTTACACAAGGAATGTTGTCAAACGTTTGACGTGAAATCGATTATCGAAGACATTCTTTCACTAACAAAGGGCGCACAGGTTTAAGTTTATTGACATTGTAACAACTATTAATGGTTTATTCTTCCATTTGTCACAAACCACAAATCTGTAGGCTCTAAATGTCTTGTAAAATAAATATTGATAATTGTACAAAGACTTAACGCCAATCTTGTATTTTAAAACATATATTTAACTATGGTCTGTAATTTTTTACACTTTCATTCTCTCTTCGTAGGTTAGACTTTTTTTTTTACATTTCTAAATAACATTTCAGAGCTAGATCAGAAATGTAAGGACTATGGTAGGAAGAATACCATCACCAAAACGAAAGTAATGTCAGTGGGAAAGAGATATAAATGGATTGAGTGCAAAATAGGAGGAACAAAGTTACAACAGGTGGACGGTTTAAAATACTTAGGATACATATTCTCACAGGATGGCAACATAGTGAAAGAACTGGAAGCGAGGTGTAGCAAAGCTAATGCAGTGAGCGCTCAGCTACGATCTACTCTCTTCTGCATGTAGGAAGTCAGTACCAAGACTAAAGTAATCTGTGCACCGTTCAATCTTTAGACCAACTTTGTTGTATCGGAGCGAAAGCTGGGTGGATTCAGGTTATCTTATGAATAAGGTTGAGGTTACGGATATGAAAGTAGATAGGATAATTGCAGGTACTAGTAGATGGGAACAATGGCAGGAGGGTGTCCACAATGAGAAAATCAAAGAAAAACTGGGAATGAACTCTATAGATGTAGCAGTCAGGGCGAACAGGCTTAGATGGTGGGGTCATGTTACACGCATGGGAGAAGCAAGGTTACCCAAGAGACTCATGGGTTCAGCAGTAGAGGGTAGGAGGAGTCGTGGTAGACCAAGGAGAAGGTACCTGGAATCGGTAAAGAATGATTTTGTAGTAATAGGCTTACATCAGAAGAGGCACCAATGTTAGCACTGAATAGGGGATAATGGAGGAATTTTATAAGGGGGACTGAGCGCTGAAAGGCATAATCAGTCTTAAATGATGATGATGATGATGATGATGATACATTTCTAAGATCCTACCTTCATCTCTCTTTGTTATTACAATTGGTGTTGGAGAATCCCACGGTGTTTATGAGTAACGTGTCAGTATCAAATCAAAAAAGCATGAGACAAGAGCAATGATGCCATGGAAGATATATACCTAAACTGACAATGGATTACATTCACTGGTTATACTGTATAGACGTAATGGTAGCAATTTGTGACCTCTCAGATAACTGATCACAGAGTCTTTGACGCCTTACTGACGAAATTCTGAAAGACACAGAGTACGTCACACACGCTGCAACCACCACATGAGGTGACAGGTGCTGTAGCAGTGCAGTCGCTGTAGTAGAGCACGAGACTGCAACCATATCCTCGAGCTATGAAAATGCAGGTGAGTACCATTAGCAAGGCGTGGACAGTAGAATACTATGGACACGCTCTTAAAATATTATATGCATTTTCCAAGTTCTTTTATGTATTTTGCATTAACTGAGACATTTACTTTATCTGCAACACTCTTAATATGTTCATCATACTCGCTAACACCGCCAGGAATGAATATTGTGACTCTCAGTAGGGATAGTGGAAAGGGATTTCCTAAGCTTCAGGGTCAAAATCACAGACATGTTGGAGCATTGTAAATTGAGTTCTTTGATTGGAATACGTAATGCTGATGTTAAAATGTAACTGTTGTCTAGTATTTCCATATCTGGAATGTGCTTGAAGCGGTTTTCCTAGCAAGTCCATTTATTTAAGAAACTGACAATAATTAACATTCGCAACATGAAGTGCAATGGGACACAAACATACCCGAAAGAATGATTTTCTGCCACAGATTTTTTTTAATTTGCTACATTTATGAGCACTTCTTACGCTGGAGGTAGAAAATTTTTTCTGGACACAAATAAATGTGTAATAGTTGACTAATTAGTAAGAAAGAAGCTGTAGAGACTGTGCTGCTTCTGTCAAGACCAGTTCTCCTGTTCGACGGCTTACCTTTAATTGCTGGAAATCACATAATGTAGAAAGATACCAGCAGCCCTACAGAATGTGCAAAACATGTTTAGAGACTGACACAGTCAAACAGAGAATAGAAGCACAGAGCCTCCTGCTGCAGGCAGTGAGCACACGTAAATACGTGATTAAAGAAAAACAAAGTACTTATATGGTCTCAACTTTTGTTAGAAATTCGCTCTGTTCAAGAAAATATTTTTTACAAGACTGACAAGTCCACACTAAAGGCCAATAATCAGTACCATAATATCCCATTAAATGAAGTCCAGAACGAATACAAGAAAACTCATGTGGAGAGAAAGATTTGATATAATGGTTTTCACGAGTCAAAATGGCTTGATGGAGAGTGGGGTTTAAGGTATAATATGGCCACGAACGCCGATCGATAAGTGGATTGCCTGGCCCATGTGGGAACAGGACTCAAATCCATTCATAAAATTTAAGCTCTAGTTTAAATTAAAATGCAAAATAAACGTGAAGGGAAATAGTGTTCATAGCCAAGAAATCGGAAATTACAATAAGCTCGTCCCAAGTGAGTGCTGCATATTGTAAAATCATGTGTTCCCCAAACCTATAGTAAGTAGCGGTCTCACTGGTAGCAGATGCACCTTGAATGTTGACAGTACGCCGACGGAAAGCACGACGCCCAACGAAACATTTCTGTTCGCCCTGCAGAGAGAGGTGAATAGAAAGAGTAGTGTTAAACTTGTAATTGTTTTGCAATAAATGGGGACATTTCGTGCTCTGTTCTGGGTTTAGGAGAATAAGAAACAAAATTTATTGAGTTAAAAAAAAGTTTTATTCAAAACCAAAATTAAAATTATTGCATGAATTACGATCTTTTATTCCGTTTTCTAAATAATTATTGCTATGTATCTAATTACTGTATTGGAACATTAAACTGATGAACTTGATTTGTTTGTTAATATATTTAGTAACTGGTATTAGTCTTAATCGCTGTACTTATTATTTTTATACTGCCTTACGTGTTTCGAGCATACACCATTCACAAACACTCTACAAGAGAAAACATGAAAGGGTAACAATAAAAAACATTAGTACAATAACGTAAAACGTACATCGTAAAAACGGAAGCAGCAAGCACTCAGTGAAAAAACATTGATAAAATATATAAAATGCATGTTGTAAAGGAGACTTAGAGAGTTAGAACTCACCAAAATATCCATAACACGTTCTTAAGTAAAACGAAACTGTATTTGTCAAAAATGTATAGAAAGTATACCTGGTGAACATAGATTCATGAATTTGAGTGAAAAGTGAGTCACTGTACCCGTAGAAGTACTAGGTTAAGAAGACTGTCAAAAGGCAGTACTATAGGCCTTTTATGAAAATTAGATATTTTTGAATATGGAAGTACTGACACAATTGACTACAATGTAATTTTAAATGAAAAATAATATTCTATTATGTCTGTTACATCACGCTGTGAGCGTACTATTCAAAATCTAGCAGTTTTGTGGAATAATGTTCTACTTATGATAGAACTTTCAAAACACAAAATCAAGCTAACAGTTTGTAAAACTACGATGCGACAGATGAGGCATAGGGACAATATGCTGTGACATGTTAGTCTGGGAGGTTAAATTTTTTTCATTAATTCTTAACATCTCTAAAATTTCCAGATAATGTAACAAAAAATAAAGTCGTTGTCTTATGGCAAACTAACCCTGACAAAACGGTAAGACTGCCGTAAGACAACGAGAGAGCGACTGGATTATTTATTACGTGATATGAACAACATTTCACGGTTTTCTGTGTAGATATGAGAGTGATGTTTCTTGAGTAACATTGCTGCTAATGACCTGTGTTCCCATATCGTTCATAGGGTAATCAGCAGCAGAAATTGCGAATAGTCAGTTGAAGGTGAATCTTTCCAATTGACTGATTGGATATAGGAATCTTAGATGAAAGTAGTCAGGCAGCAAGAGAGCTTTAAGTTATTGACTATTGAACTCCGTCGCTGATCAAAGCGTGACTGTCAGTCTTTATTTAAACTGATTCCATATTGTTTCTGATTACATCCGCGTAGCAATAGGTTGTGTCATTTGTTTCGAGGGCCGCACCTCGCCCAAGATGTGTGTATTCTAACGACGGTCGAGAGGTTGATTTCCCGAGAGCCTACGGGTGCTTCGTAGAAGGCAAAAATGGACGTTCACTGCAAACGGTAGAAACTGTGAACTTATCACAGGCTATTGTATATTGTTCATAAGAACGATCGATGTGTGGCTGTGGACTCACATTTGGAAGGACGGCGGATCAACTCAATGTTACTTTTCTTGATGTTGCGTCCTTACATCATTTTGCAAGATGTAATACGTTTATAGGGTGTAGAAAAAATCATCTACCAGTCACAATAAAAGATTATCTATTCGTCATACTACCGGTTTCGGGCTTGTGCCCATCCTCAGGTGTTTGTACATTCATGTACATGTTTATATTGCTGGAGACCACTGTATAAATACAAAGAAAATTATTTGCTGCTGACTAAACAGATTGCAACATCCCCTTAGAAAAATTACAAATGACTGTGCTTAAACTGACACACAATATTTTTAGCGCAACGCAATCTGACTTTTAAAAATCCCTACAAAGGAATGGCCCTGGCTAACATTAACCTATACCTTTCACAAATCACTTACCTCACAAAAATCTTCTTTACTCGAAATACTGCAATACAGCGAGCTCCACTACTGCCAGCTAAATAAAAAATTCAAACTACCGAAGGCACTAACTACTGATAGGCATAGTTAGCAAATGAAACATTTGTATAGAGAACAAACAATGTATTTACCTGAATAGTGTTCAAAAATCATAATATATATAGCAGTTCATGACATCCAGTCTTACTAATTTACTTTCTCTGATGGACACACGTCCAGATCATCCGCTCTCAAAATTCCGCCTTCTCTCTCCCCACATCCACCATTGCTGGCGGCTCACCTCCAACTGCGCAACGCTACGCGCTGTTAACAGCCCACAGCCCAACACTACAATAGCGAATATTACAACAATGCCACCCAGCCACAGACTGCACACAGCACAGCCAGTGATTTTCATACAGAGCGCTACGTGGCGTTACCAATATAAAAACTTAAACAGCCTACTTACAAGATATAAGAGGAACAATTGTAAGTGGAAAGGCCGCATGTCTCGAAAATATTTATGCACTTACATAAAGATGAAGTATCATTACTATAATTACGCTGTGGTGACAGTCACCAGAGCATAATTATAATAATGATGCCTCATCTTTATGTAAGTAAACATATATTTTCGACAAATGCTGCCTTTCCACTTACAATTGTTTCACGTGTATCTGTTTAGTCATCAGAACATAGTTTTCTTTGTATTTATACAGTGGTCTCCAGCAAGATAAACATGTACATGAATGTATAAACATCTGAGGATGAGCACAAGCCCGAAGCCGGTCGTGTGACGAATAAATAATCTTTTACTGTGACTGGTAGCGGAAATTTTTCTACACCCTATAAAAGGACAGCAACGGAATTCAACAGCATCCACTATGGATAAAATTCACTTCACGTACTATGTTTCTCTGTACTTATACTGTACATATCTGAGCTGTGTTTTTCGTGTCCTGTGATATGACATATTTATATACCAGTCTTACACTAAGTTGGCAAAGTCTCGGGATAGCGATGTGCACATATACAGACGGCGGTAGTGTTGTATACACAAGGCATAAAATGGCAGTGCGTTGGCGAAGCTGTCGTTTGTTCTCAGGTAATTCGTGTGTCCAACATGATTATAGCCGCACGACGGGAGTTAACTGATTTTGAAGGCGAAATGGTAGTTGGAGCTATACGAATGGGACACTCCATTTCAGAAATCGTCAGACAATTTAATATTCCGAGAGCCACAGTGTCAAGAATGAGCCGATAATATCTAATTTCACACATTACCTCTCACCACGAACAACATACTGGCCGACGGTCTGAACTTAACGACCGAGAGCAGCGGCGTTTGGGTAGAGTTGTCAGTGCTGATTGACAAAGAACACTGAGTGAAATAGCTGCAAAAATCAATGTAGGGCGTGAGGCGTGAGGCGTGAGGCGTAATTTGACGTTCATGGGCTACGGCAGCACGACATCGCCTGCAGCGCCTCTACTGAGTTCCTGACCATATAGGTTGGACCTGACTACTGCAAAACAGTGGCTTAGTCAGATGAGTTCAGATTTCAGTTGGTAACAGCTGATGGTACGGTTCAAGTGTAGCGCAGACGCCACGAAACTATGATCACAAGTTGTCAACAAGACACGATGCAAGCTGGTATCGGCTCGTTAACGGTGTGGGTTGTGTTTACTTGGAATGGAAGGTGTCCTTCGGTTCAACTGAACCGATCATTAACTGAAAATGGCCATGTTCGGCTACTTGGCTTGTAGCCACTCTGGGACATCACGTCCCTAAATAACGAAGGAATTTTTATGGGTGACAATCCACCATGTCACCGGGTCACAATTGTTCGCTACTGGTTTGGAGAACATTTTGAACAGCTCAAGCGAATGATTTGGCCTCCCACATAGCCCGACATGAATACCATCGAACATTTATTGAACGTAAACGAGAGGTTAGTTCGAACTCAAAATCTCGCACCGGCAGCTCTTTTGAAGTTACGGGCTGCTACAGAGGTAGCATGTCTCAATAACTCTGCAGGAGACTACCAACGACTTATTGAACTTGTGTGGCCTCGGGTTGTTGCACGATATTAGATGCTATACCACTACTTTTGTCTCGTAAGTGCACAAGCATTATTCGTTAACAATGGCAGTTCTCTATACACTTGGAATTGGCCTAATATCAAGGCCGAAACCAGTGGTGGACTTAATAAACATTTTACCAGACACTAGAGCAGAATTTTTTGTGTTAAATAGTCGACGCTGCATTTTTTCTTTCTATTTCCTTTCTTTTTCTTTTTTGTTAAAAAAAAAGCTGCGTGTAGACAAGTAGGGCCTGGCAAGTCATACATCTTGTGCGGCGGTTGTGCTCCACTCAGTCTACTTAGTACCCACGAGCCCCGGCGAGCGACGAAATTGGACTACACAGCTGAGGCTGTAGACACCACTGCCCATATAACACCACGTGGAGGGTGTGGCTGTGTGTAGATCTTTTGTCCTCTCTGGATGAGATACAGGTATGATTATTTCTTGAATTTATAATACATTAAATTGCGAAAAGGAAAATTATAAAATTTAAATTTTTAGGAAGAGAAGAAAATGATGATAGGAAAGATTAGTGTTTCAGATAGTTTTCTCCTCACCATTGCTGGTCTGACAATGTGTCCTCAAGCCCGATGCCTCTGGGCTGGCCGTCCCACTTTTACTTTATTACATGAGTTAATTCACATCTCAGATGTCACGAGTCACTTCATATCTCGCATGACTGTTACATCTATGTTTTGGTAGTGTTTTTACACTGTTTGTGTGTTGATTATCTAGATTACTTGTGTTATAGATCTTCTATGTTGATTTATACTAATTACATTTATAGTGTGGCGCCTAGTACAATAATCGGCCATGATTTATCCTACTTAATATATTGACAGGTTACTACTCTACTCTTTCTGTGGTATACTATTTCCTCTCTTAGTATCATTTACTGTGTATGTTGAGTGTTATTTTTGGTCGCGTTTTCATACAGGCTGTAATAGGTAAAAGTGCAGATTCTTCTACTGGTGACAGTTTCCTGAAAAATATTACTTCAGTATTTACGTCATTTACACACTTACAGTTACACTTACTAGGAATAGCATGTTTATGGGTTGGTTAGTACCTCCAATTGCTTGTGAAGGAGCAAGCCATTAATGCTTATTTTCCCCTGGACTTCACATCAGATGTTGAAGGGCGTATACGAGGCCGCAAAACAGTTAGTCTATGTTGAAAGCCCACATAGTGGTGCAGTTACGACCGTGCAGTAAACATTAAGTAATAAATTATGTAAGATGTTTGTGAGAAGAATATTCGACACAAATAAAAAACAACATCCAACACACTAAAGTGTGAACACACACACATCAAAAAACGTTTTGCATCACCTCGGTTCCGAGAGTTCCGGAACCTGTACAGAAAACTGAAATAGAGACCAACAAAAGCACCATGTCCGCCCTTCTTATTGCTCATGAAAACCACACATTGGTTATTGTACCACCATACAGCTGTACCTTCAGTGGTGGTGGTCCAGATTTCTGTACACACCCGTACCTCTAATACCCAGTAGCACGTCCTCTTGCATTGATGCATGCCTGTATTCGTGGTGGCATACTATCCACAAGTTCATCAAGGCATTGTTGGTCCAGATTGTCCCGCTCCTCTAAGGCGATTCGGCGTAGATCCCTCAGAGTGGTTGGTGGGTCACGTCGTCCATAAACAGCCCTTTTCAATCCATCCCAGGCATGTTCGATAGGGTTCACGTCTGGAGAACATGCTGACCACTCTAGTCGAGCGATGTCGTTATCCTGAAGAACTCATTCACGTGATGTGCATGATGGGAGCGCGAATTCTCGTCAATGAAGGCGAGTGCCTCACCTATATGCTGCCGTTTTGGTTGCACTATATGTCGGAGGATGGCATTCACGTATCGTACAGTCGTTACGATGCCTTCCGTGACCATCAGCGGCTTAGATCGGTCCCACATAATGCCAACCCAAAACAGCAGTGAACCTGCACCTTGCTGTACTCGCTGGACAGTGTGCCGAACGCGTTCAGCCTGAACGTGTTGCCTCTAAGCACGTGTCCGACGATTGTACGGTTGAAGGCATATGCGTCACTTATCGGTGAAGAGAACGTGATGCCAATCCTGAGCGGCCCGTTCGGCATGTTGTTGGGTCCATCTGTACCGCTCTTAGTGGTGTCATGATTGCAAAGATGGACCTCGCCTTGGACGTCGGGAGTGAAGTTGCGCATCGTGCAGCCTATTGTGCACAGTTTGAGTTGTAAGACGACGTCCTGTGGCTGCACGAAAAGCATTATTCAACATGGTGGCGTTCCTGACAGGGTTCCTAGGAGCCATAATCCGTAGGCAGCGGTCATCCACTGCAGTAGTAGACCTTGGACTGTCTGAGCGACTGAGCGAGGCATGTCATCGACAGTTCCTGTCTCTCTGTATCTCCTCCATGTGCGAACAACATCGCTTTGGTTCACTCCGAGACGCCTGGACACTTCCCTTATTGAGAGCCCTTCCTGGCAGAAAGTAAGAATGCGGACGCGATCGAACCGCGGTATTGACCGCCTAGCCATGGTTGAACTAAAGACAACACGAGCCGTGTATCTCCTTCCTGGTGGAATGACTGCAACTGGTCAGCTGTCGGATCCCCCTCCGTCTAATAGGCATTGCTCATGCATCTTTGGTCGAGTTTAGTGACATCTCTGAACAGTCAAAGGTACTGTGTCTGTGACTCAATATCCACAGTCAACGTCTGCCTTCAGGAGTTCTGAAAACCGGGATAATGCAAACCTTTTGTTTACCACATTTGCTTTGATATCCGTTACATCATGTAGCTAGGTTACTAGTGTTACAGTTTTTCTATGTTAATGTAATCACTTACATGTTTTATGTGGTGCCTGGTTCAATAGCCACCCACTAACTATCCTACTTAATAGACTCTTAGGTTTGTATTCTAATTTGTCTGTGTATTGCTTTTTCATGATTCATTGTCGTTCATGTGTAATGTACATGTTGTTGTTATTTATCTCGTCGTTTGCGTTAATGTCAGAGGGATCCGGTAGTGCTAGAGTCTTCATCTGAGCTAACCCATTCGTGTTGCTGTCGCCTAACTCAGTGTCTCATTTCTTTGTAGATCGTGTGTTCAGTTCTGGAGACATTATCTGTGTGTTTGTTTAATAGTTCCCACTCGTCTGAGTGTTTCCTGCAGTGTCTCTGTGGCAACTACTAGTATACTTCTATGTAAGTGGCTCAATTACTCACAACACATAGCTAAATGTTCTGGAGAACAGTATTCCCAACAGTGGCAATAGTTGCTGTCATCAAGCGAAACGCACTGTAATTGCGCTGGATACGGGCTGTGCCCATTTAGGAAGTGACCCATGTAGCGTCTCTGCTGTTTCATTTGTAACCGCTCACTGGTATATAGCCTACGACCTTTACCACTTTGGCCCCACTCTCGTTGCCAGACGTCCATCCACCAGGAATGTTGTTGTCATTTCTGCTCGATCTTTTCTACTGTATAGTCTACGAGCGTATCGGTTCTTTCCTTCTTTAGCCACTACGATAGAGCTCGGTAATTGATGGTTCTGGCTATTGGAACGACGCATAACACTACACACATTGCCTCTACTGAGGTGTTGCTGAATGCTCCGACAGTTGCAGAAACATCACCCTACGGATACAGAGACACTATAATGTATGGAACGCCTTCTAATATCGTGTAGGATCTCCTTTGCCGGAACTCGATGTGATATGGACTCAATAAGTCGTTGGAAGACCACTGAAGAAATGTTAAGCCGCTCGGCCTTTATATCCGTCCATAACTGCGAAAGTGTTGCCGGTGCAGAATTTTGTACATGAACTGATCTCTCGGTTACGTCCCTTTGGGTAACCAAATCATTCTCTCGAATTGTTCAGAATATTCTTCAAACCAGCCGCTTACAACTGTGTTCCGGTGACACGATAACACTGTTTGGTGATACGAGGTCCATGAATGGCTGCAAATGGTCTCAAAGTAACCGAACGTAACGATTTCTAGTCATGATCCATGTAAACACAGCCCACACCATTATGAAGCCACCATCAGCTTCCACAATGCCTTCTTGACGGCATGGGTCTATGGCTTCGTGGTATCTGCGCACCACTCGAAGGCTACCATCAGGTCTTACTAACTTACATCGGGACTCATATGACCAGGCCACGTTTTTCAGTCGTCTATGGCCTAAGCGATATGATAAAGATCCCTGGAGAGTCGCTGAAGGCGATGTCGTGGTGTTAGCGTCGGTCGACTTCTGTCGTAGCTCATTAACGCCAAATCTCGCCACAATATCTTAATGTATACGTTCTTCGTACGTTTCGCATTGATTTCTGCCGTTATTTCAGTGTTACTTGCCTGTTAGCACTGGTATCTCTACCAAAACACCGCTGCTCTCAGTCCTTAAGTCCAGGCCGTCGGCCACTGGGTTGTCCGTGGTGAGAGGGAATGCGTGAAATTTGACACTCTCGGTAAAGTCTTGACACTGTGGATCTCGAAATATTGAGTTCCCTAACGATTTGTGAAATGGTATGTCCCACGTGTCTTATCCACTACCATTGCGAGTAAAAAATCAGTTAACTTCCCTCTTGCGGCCATAATCACGTCCGGAACAGTTTCACACGAACCACCTGAGCAAAAATGACAGTTCCACCAAGATACTGCACTTCTACGTCTTGTGAAAGCGATAATGCCACCATCTGTACATGTGCATATTGCTATCCTACGATTTTTAGCACATTATTGTATTAAGATACATAATTACAAGCAGCAGGTACTTTCTGCGATTTGTCAAAGGCGATCGTGTGAACCACAACATCCTTTTAAATAAATTAGAATTCTATGGTGTCACGGGCAGTGCTGCAAAATTGTTCAAGTCATACCTCGCTAACAGGAAACAAAGGATTTCAGTGCAAGGGACTAGTGAATTAAGTCATCAGTCATCTTCAGAATGGGAAGAAATTACATGTGGTGACCCACAAGGATCCATCTTAGGGCCATTGCTTTTTCTTGTGTACATTAATGATCTCTCATCAGGTACACTGCCAGAAGCAGAGTTAGTTTTGTTTGCAGATGACACAAGTATTGCAATAAATAGTATGTTGAGTGTAGTTCTAGAAAAATCTGCTAATGATGTTTTCATGGATATTAATAAATGGTTTAAAGCCAACTCACTGACATTGAACTTCGAAAAGACTCACTATATGCCATTCGGAACCTGTGAGAGGTTTCCACACAGCATATGCATAAAGTATGAAGAAGAGCAGATAGAAGAGGTTGACAGTCTTAAATTCCTGGGATTACAACTTGATATGTAAATTCAGTTGGAAGGAGCATACCACAGAACTTCAGAAGCACCATAACAAATCTGTATTTGCAATTCGAGTGTTAGCAGACATAGGCAACATGAAAATGAAAAAGCTTGCATACTTTGCCTACTTTCATTCCATAATGTCATATGGTGTAATATTTTGGGGTAACTCTTCAAGTCAGGCAAAAGTTTTCAGAGTCCAAAAGGGTGTAATACATATTATTTGTGGAGTAAATTCATGGACGTCCTGAAGAAACCGCTTCAAAGAACTGGGTATACTAACTACTGCCTCTCAGTATATTTACTCCTTAATGAAATTCGTCCCAAATAATATATCTCTTTTTCCAACAAACAGCTAAGTTCATACATACTATACCAGGAACAAAAATGATCTGCACAAGGTCTTAAAAGGACTTACTTTAGTTCAAAAGGGGGTCCACTACTCAGGAACACTCATCTTCAATAATTTGTCAGCAAACATAAAAAATTTAGTTACAAATAAAGATCAGTTTAAAAGGAGCGCGAAAGACTTACTAACGGCCAACTCCTTCTACTCCATTGACGAATTTTGTAATAGAAACAAATGATGTATTGCATATATTCATACGATTAGTATTGTTATTTCAGCTTTAAAAAAATGACATGTTCCACACCCACGAGGATCTCCTCATTACGGATCTATGGAATGAATAACTAATCTAATCTAATCTAAATCTAATCTAATCTGGTATACCACAGGCTTCGAGTCAGATCGCCACCGATTTGAATGTGGCGCCGCACGAAACTATTTCTACAAGGAGACAAATCCTCCATATTGACTTCAGCAGTCAGCGACCGTCATCACATCCAGACTTTCCAGGACTTTCGGCCAGCCAGCGTAAATAAACAAACCGGATTCTTCAACTGCTGAGCTTCGGCAGGAGTTGTAAGCAACACTTTGGGTCTGTGAACGCGACACGTGGCTACGAGGCTGAACCCAGCTGCGCAGAAGTTGGTAGCGGCTGCCGGCCTCAGGAACAAGGGCGGGGCCGTCCGGCGTGAAGCCGCAGGTGGCGAAACGGTGCCATCAGATCAGGAAGGCGAGTAATCACAGGCGGAACTTGGCGGACGCGCATCTGGCCGACAGCGGCAACGCCGGGCTGCAATTATCTGGCTGCCAGTTGGGGCCGGCGGCGACGGCTACAGCCGCTGCTGCTTCGGACCACTTGTTACTACCTAAGGTTTCAGAGAGTCTCTCATAACCATTGCGGCCTCATCTTGCGGTAGCCCTTTTGTGACCACAGAGACGGAATGAAGTTAGGCGTCTCTAGCGTCGATGCCATTGGATGAGTCCTGTCATGAAACTTTTGGAAGCCACATACTGAGCGCAAATGGTGTAGTATTGTATGTATTGTATGTTAACCGGGGACCTAGAAACGACGGAGAGGCTCCGTCCCCGCTGCAGCCGCAGTCGTCCACAACCCCACGACGACTACCGCAGTCCACTTCACCCCTCCGCCGCCCCACACCGAACCCAGGGTTATTGTGCGGTTTGGCCCCCGGTGGGCCCCCGAAGGGAACGTCTCACACCAAACGAGTGTAACCCCCATGTTTGCGTGGTAGAGTAACGGTGGTGTACGCGTACGTGGAGAACTTGTTTGCGCAGCAATCGCCGACATATTGTAACTGAGGCGGAAGACGTGGAACCAGCCCCCATTCGCCGAGGCAGGTGGGAAACCGCCTAAAAACCATCCACAGACTGGCCGGTTCACCGGACCTCGACACAAATCCACCTGCCGGGGACCATGCACTCCTTCCCGCCAGGAAAGCCATGCGTTAGACCGCAAGGCCAACCGGGCGGGCCAAATAGTGTAGTTGTTACTCCTTTATATTGACTTCTTCATAAAGAATGAACATTAAAAAACCGACAAGCTGCCGGCACGGATAGTTGACTGAAAATGGAGGAAAAAATGTCCCATGAACATGGGTCAGGAAATTAATCGTTACCACGGTTGATGGCGCTAACGAATGACATTTCCTGTGATCACGTGGCGTGTGTTTTAAGTGTGTTTCAGGCTGTGTGATTGATGCAGAATACTGTGAGCAGCTTATTAGTCAGGAATTCAAGTCGCGAACAAGTCGAGATAGTGCTTGTGTTCGGTCAAACGGATAGAAACGGTCGAGGGTCAGCACGGCTATACCAAAACAAGTATCCTTGCAGACACTAAGCACATCGCACAATATTTCAAGCACTTTCTGGACGTTTTTCTGATCATGGGTCCCTTCAGACAGATTAACGTGTAGGGAGGCAGTGGATGTAGGGAGGCAGTGGACTGTTAGTACACCAGATTTGAAGGACTGGGTTCGACAGGATATTGAGAAGAACCATGTAGAGGCTCCAGGCAGGTGGCCTACCAACATGATGTAATTACGATTGTGTCTATCCTGCATTACAATCGCTGCTATCCATATCACCTGCAATCCCATGAAAGCCGCTTTGAACATCTGTTGTGACGTAGATGAGATCCAGCTCTGTAAAGTGTTCCGTGACGATGCACAAACACCGTCCATTTCTGGATACATGTTCACAAGACCATTTCGAGTCAGCAGTCAGTCCGTGGAGTTTGTCAGTTTTATTAATGTTCACCCTGTACTTTATATTTATGCTGACTCTTCAACGCGGGTTTATTGCAGAGAATAATACCAGATGCATGGAAAGAAGCAAATATGGTTATCTCGAAAGAGGGTGAGGACAAGGATCTCTTAAAGTCCTATAGCCTGATTTTTCTTCACGATACCTTAAGGAAGGTTCTGGAGAAGCTGCTATGCGCTAGACTGGAGGAAAAGAGATTTCGTCATGGGACGAAATCGCAACAGTATGGTTTCAGGAGTCGGAAATGAGGTGATAAGACTTATGAAAAACGATCAGCATAAATATGTCGTATTCGTAATGGTGGGCATCGCTGGGTCGTTCGATCATTTATAGTGGCGAGCACTTTTTGGCCGCCCAAGGAGCTTGGACTACAGACAAGCGTTATACAACTGCTTTAAGAAGTACTGTGAAAACAGAAATGTAACCCTGTAGTGATCAGGAGAGACCATAATAAAGGAAGTTTCAAAAGGGTGGCCACAGGGATTTGTAAGTGGCCCTATTTTCTGGGATCAAGTTCTCAATGTGGTATTAGGAAAGCTATAGCATTAGGAAAGCTACAGCACAATTGAGAGGTATTAGGCGTAGTGGCACATGCTGAACACCTGATGATCCTTGTGAAGAGAGCTCCAGATGCAACTTGGAAAATGGACAGAACATAGTACTTTAACAACTACAGCAGTAGCACCAAGGAATCAACATGTCGTTATATGTGAATCTGTTAAAAGGTAGGATCATGAAATTAAGAGGTGGATCCATGAAGGGGAAGTCTGTCACCCAATTCTTAGGCATCTCCTTGGACAAACGACAAAATGATGGTGCACATGTTGAAGAAATTAACAAGAGAGGCAGGAACTCGATGAACAAAATTTTTAGTCTCGCTAGTGATGCTTATAAGCTGTCAATGCAAATAATGAGAATGTATTCTATGAGGTTTCAGAATTGCTACCGGATCATCACTTGACTTCTTGCAACAGTGTTTCGGCAGGCAACCTTTCAGCATCTTCAGGTGAGTGTCCACCACTAGAGACTGCTAGTTTTCTTTTTTTTTCCGTATTGTGATTTCATTCTCCTGCCCATAAGGACAGTGGAGGGCTGTTAGTGGCACAATCCGCCGCTCTTCAGCAGCGTGAAATTACATTGATATAAAAAGAAGAAAATATGTATAAAAAGGCGGAAAAATGGGGGACATAAAAACATAATAAATGGTGACAATGGGGGTTAAAATATATATGGACATGGGGACGTTCAATGTGGGACAGTTAAAAAAATAAGTCGACACAAAGTTTAAAGAACACAGTAAACAAGATGTGGAGCTCTTAAAAGACACTGGAGTCACACACACAAGTTAAAAGTTGGCCACAGTAAAAACGCAGAGAACGAGAGACACTTATAAAACCACTGGAAGTGTGGAGTGCACACAAAGAATAAAACCTATGGGGATGGAGTTTCTGAGGGAGAAGGGGCCTGAGAGGAGGGATAAAGAGGGGAAAGTGCAGAGTGGGAATGGGGCTGGAGGGGGCGGGAGGAAAAGGAAAAAGGGGGGTCAGGAGGAGTACCAAGAGGCAGTAGAAAGCTGGGGCCAGAGATGGAGAGGAAGGCAAATCAGAAGGGTCCAGAGAAGGGGGAATGGGAAAGAAGGGGGTGTAGGAGGGAGGAAAACTGCTCAGGGGAAGGGAGGAGGATGGAAGAGGGCGCCCTGAAGAGGGCGGGACACAATGATAAAGATGTAGCAGTGGGCTGAAGGTAGAGAGGATAGAAGATATCATGGGGTCGAGACAATGGGTGATGTATGGGGTGCAGACGTGTTTGAGGAAAAGAAGCTGTGGGAAGGGGATGAGGTCATAGGAGATTTGTGTGAGAGACTGAAGGTGGATACGGGAGGTGTTGTGGAATGCATGGTGTTCTAGGATTCTGAGGGCTTTATAGAATCTGGTGCAGAAATCCTAGTGGTGCTGGCATAGCAAAGGATGGGTGTATCAATGATTTGTAGGTGTGAAGGATGGTGGGAGGGTGCAATCCCCATGTCTGGCTGGACAGAGTGTATTGTGGGCTTTGTGTTGGATTGTAAGGAGATGGGGAGTCCAGGTAAGGTGACGGTCGAAGGCGAGGCCAAGGTATTTCAGGGTAGGAGTGATGCACATAGGACAACCATAAATGGTGAGGTAAAACCGTGGAGCTGGAAAGAGCGAATGGTATGACCCATGACGATTGCCTGGATCCTGGATCTTGGAAGGGTTGATGTGAAAGAGCTACTGGTTGCACCAGGTAGTGAACTGGTCAAGGTGGGTTTGAAGGGTAAATGGGTACCATTAAAGGGTAAGATAAAGGGCCTGAAAGGATGTGTCATCAGCAAATTGGAGGAGGTGAACAGGAGAGGGAGGTTTGGGCCTCTCTGCAGTATACAGGAGATAAAGGAGAGGAGAAAGGACAAAGCCTTGGAGCATGCTGAAGGTGGGATAGAAAGTACAGGAACTGGTATTGTGGATAGTGACATAGGAGGGACGACAGAAGATGAAAGAAGCAACAGGATGGAAGAAATTGATAGGTAGAGTATAGGTCTGGAGCTTAAAGAGGAGCCTGAGATGACAGACACGGTCGTAGGCGTTCTGGAGGTCGAGGGAAACAAAGATAGTGAAGCGACAGGAGTTAAGTTGGAGGGAAAGAAGATTGGTAAGATTAAGGAGCTGGTCGTCAGCTGAGAAGGAGGGCTCAAAGCCACACTGGTAAGAGGAAGGAGGGGGTGCTGGTTAAGGTGGTGATGAATATGATGGGAGACAATGGACTCGAAGACCTTACTGAACATGGATGTGATTCAGATGGGGCGATAGGAAGAGATGTCAGAAGTAGGTTTGTTGGGTTTAAGGAACATCAGGACGTGGGAAGTTTTCCACAGGTCATGGTGAAAGCTGGTGGAGAGGAGGACTTTGTAAAGCCTAGCAATGACAGCCAGGAAAGAAGAGAGGGGGTGGGAGATTTCTTAAGATAGTGGTAGGTCACATCGTCGTGACCAGGGGCGGTGTTGCGTTTCGAGCAGAGGACTAGTTTGATGTTGCACGCCATGATGGTAGTGTTTATATCTGAGGAGGGTAACTGATCCAAGTACTGAAAACGAGGAGTGCGTGGTGGGACAGAGGTATCAGTGTGCTTAAGGATGGTGGTGAAGAGGGAGTAATCAAAACGGGGATCGTCAGAAACTGAGAAGATCTCGGAGAGATGCGAAGCAAAATTGTTAGCCTTGCTGAGGTTATCAGGGAAGGGGCGGTTGTCGTGGAGAAGAGGGTAATGCAGGGCAGGATGGCTACCATTAAGGCAGTGGATGAGGCCGCTGGTTCATGGTGCAGGCTTTATAGCAAAAATTGGCGTGGAGATGCATGCATATTGGCGACCAACACAGGAGCGTCCTCTATCAAAAACAGCGCGCTCTGCAAATACTGTTTCACCAGTAGCGCGCAACGTCGGAACGTGTGCTTGTGGTGCTAAAACCAAACGCAAGACTTCGCCAGATGTGTCATTATGAAGAAATGTTTTTTCCTCGGAATAAATTAAAGAGATCGCTTGGTCCCAAACCTTGTCCAGTTGAAAACTGCTGTCATGATTTATAAGATCTTATTCTAGGCGCATTTCCACAGGTTCTTTAATTACTGAATCTCAAAAGGATCTCTCTGGGGGTCAAGATTTTTCTGGTAGAATAATCCATACAATATTCCATGGCAGTACGATGCTCCGCTAAGGCTGCGAAAGGTGAGCGTTCGCTCATGTTCAGCGCACCTTTCATATTCTAGCTCCTTTGTAAGGCTGTCCTCGTCATAAACGACATGTGCCCAGTGCACCAACTTTATAAGGACGCTGGTAGTTTGTGTAGAAGAACTGTCACATTTCTTGCAACATCTGAATTCAAGCCATAAGAACATGCAGTTTACGACGGAAATAGTGAAGGACGGTTGCTTCCCATACGCCATTCCAGTAATCTTCGCCTTAGTTGCTGTTCGAGCCCGTGCACCTGTCGGCGATAGGCTTGGTTTCTGGTTTGTTGCCACAGTTTCTAGCAGCGGTTCTTCTGTGTTCGCAGTTATTTTATGAGTGGTAACAGTGGTTCGTTAGTCGGAAGTTCCTCAGCATACGTCATAGAGGACAATTTATGCGCCTCACGTATTTTTGATATTATATAATCTACCGCATATTCGATTTGAGTCGGTACCTGGACCTCCAACGTGGGGTCGATGTTGTTCTTAAGGTACCTTTTAAATTGTGCCCAATTATTTTCTTCATGTAGTTTTTGGGACTGTGAGTGTGTGAGTGGTTCGTCTTCGGAAGTGTCGTCAGAACAGGGTCGTGACAAGTTGAGGGTCGATTCTGATTCCTTTGGTGATAACGGTGTGTAATTCATCTGGGTGTTGGTGTCTAGGAGGTGGAGTATGAGTTGGTTCGAGTCGGTCCCAAATCATCGGGTCTCGTTCCTGTTCTGGGTGACGAAGTTTCAAGGCCCTCGGGTTGGTTACTCTTCAGTGACAAGTGGGGTGATTGGCATTCCAGACACCTCCAATGAACGTCATTGTGACGAAATGAGGCTCTTTAAGCCCTGTTCGATTACTGGGCTGCTGGGCAAAGGTATGTTGCAACTACAGTGATTTGTCCTCTGTCAGTCCAAATGGTAACTACTGTTGCCTCTGGCTCTTGCGATTGCGGTATGTCTACTTCTTGATGTGTTACTGTGCGGCGGAGGTAAATAGCTGTGCCGCCATCTCGTCGTTGTTGTCTACGACATCCCACGATATTTTGAAGTTTTAAGCTTTCAGTCGGTCGGAGGTTGGTCTCTGACGAAGGACGATGTCAATTTTAAGTCGAACAATGAAGTCCTGCAATTCATTATTTTTGTGGTGACTTATAGCGTTCCACAAATTCGAAGGTACTGTACTCGTGTGTCCATGATGTAAGTCTGACCCTTCGAATTGCTCAAGAGTTTCTAATAGTATCTTTCGCAGCTTCTCTTTTGTTGCCATCATTCGTTTCCCAGCGAGGATCAGTTTGTGTAGAAAATGCTGACTGCTTGGAAATTTTAAAATGGTAGTAACTTCGTTAAGTGCTGCATCTCAGTCTTTATCTCAAATAATTCATGTAGTGGGGGTTAGTTGAGCTCCGGACCTTCTCTTGTCGCCTATCACCAGTTTGACGTTGGCACCTGAGGGTTAAAATTCGCTGTATGTTTATTCAATATTAGACACAGGTTTTCGGAAATCTTTCAGAGCTTTTTGCAACGTGCTACTTCCTTACCAAGAAGCAATATGTTGGCCCTTGCAGCCAGCAAATTTAGGAGTGGTGTCTGGCGGTTGGTTTCAGACGGTGCTTGCGTGCTTGTCTCCACATTTAACACATTTTGGAAGTAGTCAGCAGTAACTGGTGGTCTAGTTTTAGCGTTCACAGCGTTTACACTGTGGAGATTCATTTCGTGATCGACACTCTTCCATTCGCACTTTTGTTGAAAGTACGTAGGGTACTCAGTCAATGGTATCGGACTTTTCTCCTTGCGATAATGTCACAGCCTATACCTGTAGTGTGTGGAGTTCACCCTGCTTCTTGCGTCTGAAGTGGTACACGTCGCTAATAGTGATACCCTGTTCTTGCAAGTCTTGTTGAACTGCTTTTTCTGTGATTAATTGTGTTAAATTCTTAACTACCACCTGTAGCGGTAATTATTGTTCCGGAAGAAAGATAACGTCTGATAGTCCTCAAATGGCTCTGAGCACTATGCGACTTAACTTCTGAGGTCATCAGTCGCCTAGAACTTAGAACTACTTAAACCTAACTAACCTAAGGACATCACACACATCCATGCCCGAGGCAGAGTCCTCAAATGTATCGACGTAAAATTTCATTATTTTTCCTGTATGAGCTGCTATTAAGCTTCCAGTGATTAGTACCTTCAGCTCCCTGTACAGTTTTACGTGATTTGTGATCAGTTATAAATTACAATGGATGGCATTTTTCGCCGTCAGTAAGGGCGGTATTTCGGCAGTTGCAGGCTCCTGCGGTGGATCTTCTGTCAAAGTACCACAGCTGTTGTTAATTTCCAGTTGTTGCTGGGTGGTTTGCTTCAAGATTTGCACTGCCTCCCTTCGGATCATCTTCTTATTTCGCACAGTTTGGAAACCATCATTATCTTATAATCCCAGAAGTTGAGCTGCTGTCTTCTTGGTGCCTTGGCGATGTGTGACTACATTGGAGCCAGAGGTATCTGACGAAGTTGAAACTTCAAGAGTCTGAATTGGTGACTTCAAATATTTCTCATTGAATACTCCGTATTTCCGCCAGTACTTGCCGTAGTTGATGTCTCTGCTCTGCACGTTTCTACTCACGGTATTTCACTTTGGTGTCTGATGTGGACATCGTCTTTAGGCTTTGTCTGTTGTTGTCATTCAGTAACTATTGTATATTGCCACATTGCCACCCATGTTACATCCTTCTCAGCGTTCGGGCTCGGGCCATGTCGGCATCAGATCGGGAACCTACAAGCCTGTATTCGTCCTCACATATCTGCGAACGCGTCCTTGAAAAACATAACAATTTCGTAGGCACTTCGGCGCACAGGTCCACGAGCACAAGAAAACGCGATAACTGACTTAAGACGTATGCTTCGGTAAGAACACTTCGAAAAACAATCGAAAAACTGAGTGCGTGAGCACTGTATTAGCGCACAACACTATACGGATTGTTCTACAGCAAAAATCTTGGTCCGGCGCGATCCTTTTGGGGTGACGGCGCTTTTCAATTGTACAGGGTTTGGGACCCGGTGATCTCTTTAATTTCATTTGAGGGAAAACATGTTTTTTTTTATAAAGACACGTCTGGCGTCGAATGCGTTTGTTTTTAGAGCCGCGAGCAGGCGTTCCGACAGAGGGCGTACATGTAGTTTCACCTTTACGTATGGGCCTGCGCGCTACAGATGGTACAGGAACTCGACGGCGTGCGTATTTCGGTAGAGGACACTCTTGTGTCGGGCGACAATGCGCATGCGTCTACTCGCCAACTTTAACTATAAATCCGATACCGCGAACTAGCAGTCTTCAGTGGCGGGCACTCACCTGAAGATGAGTGAACGGTTTACAGCCGAGATATTGTGGAAAAAAGTCAACATGATATGGCTGTAATCCCAAAACCTCATAGAATATCCAGTACGCCTAGAAAACTTCAAGAATGGAATACGAACGTATCCTAACGCTATGTTAACTACGATCATTGAACAGTGTGTGAGTGCGTTGGCCACATATCAGTGTAGGTAGTTAACAGGGAGCAATGTGGAACACTTCTTCGGTTGACAGGAGCTTTCAGTGCTATATTAGTTTAGGGGATCAAGATCCTATCGGTCTTCTGATACGAAATAACCGAGAATTTATTGACTGAAGAAAGAACAATATCATGAATTGCTGAATTAATAGGAATACAGGCCACAAGCAAACAGTAAATTCAAAATCACATTCTCCACAAATGGCAGAAACTACGAGATGATGCCCGAACAGCGAAGCACACCTATTGTTTTTTGACAAATATAAAATCAGAGACTGGGAATGAAGCACTTGAATCATTCGAGACCCTTGACACACATTCTGATTTGTCATAGGCCTTACACCATCTACCTTCATGTACAAAGATGATGTGCAACAAACATCAAGTTGTCATCAAGTGTATTACACAGTTTCAGTTTTCTTGTTATAGCTACTTACATTGATGAGGATACCACAGTTGTGACTGTAAATATAGAAGCGATGGATTATAGAGTGCCATAGAGCAGGAAGGGCCAACAATCAGGTTAGCGGGCCGTGCCCTGGCACGAGTGCCATAACGCTCAGTCTTGCTGCACGTTCCTCCCACCGCCACATCACACTGTCTGAGCACCTGGAGGGGAGAGAGGGGGAAACTGCGAACGCGTCGCATTTAAATGGCAGTGCTGTCGCTCTTCACTGCGTATGACTTTTTACATCTCACATTTATCAAGACCATAGATCACAAAAAAACAATTTTTTTGGCATAATTTGCTTCGGCATACTGAAGACACAACGTAATTACAGTCTGGTATAAAGTGTCTGCGGTTCTGGGCGCTACAGTCCGGAACCGTGAGACTGCTACGTTCGCAGGTTCGAATCCTGCCTCGGGCATGGATGTGTGTGATGTCCTTAGGTTAGTTAGGTTTAAATAGTTCTAAGTTCTAGGGGACTGATGACCTCAGATCTTAAGTCCCATAGTGCTCAGAGCCATTTGAACTATTAAGTGTCAGTATACAGACAACACAAAATTTCACAGATCTTCTCAGTAAGTTTGGCATGCAATCGCGCCTTATTTACTTTCATAATCGAAGAAAGTTCTTTCAGAGAAATATATCGATCGAAATATTGCAGCAGTTATGCAACCTCAAAATGGTGACATGAAAACTCTATCTGACGAAACCACATAAGATGTTCTGACTGGTTGTAATGTAAAAGGAATTGTCATTAAAATGGAAATTACTTAGCAGGCTAGTATGTTACATCTGAACATGCAGCAGACAGTCTCGAAAACAGATGTAATAATAACAGTGTCCTCAAAGCGTTTAGGAAACTGTTCTTGGAATTATTTCAAGGCCACAATTAAGTCTTTCTGTAATAGCAGTGAGTGTATGGAACTGAACTGTATTTCTCAGAGTACTTCCACTCTATAACGCGATTTACTTTTTAAATATATCGTCGTCAATAGAGAAAGAATCTGTTTCTCACCTTGCAACGTTTTACTGTGGCAGTATGCAATAAAGTCTTCCTACAATGCCTCTCTCCAATCAATTCTGGATTTTCTAATTTTCGCTTCCGCATGCCTTTTTTCATTGTAAATTCAACAATAGTGAGTTTTAAATAGAAAAATCGTTCTAGGCAAGCCTCGTAGCTGAACCAACGTGCTTTGCAGTAATATATAAAGTTTTCATACTCTTCGTTCAGTTTCATCGAAAACTGTTGCAACTAGCAATGGAATAATCTGTGCTACTCGAGAAATTTTACTGTTCTAACCATCAATTTCTTCAGGAGATGTATGCCTGCAAATCTAGCACAAAGTGCTGGTTGCAGTACTAGACAATGAATTACCTCTGTCGTTCATTGTAAGTTTTCCTCTTTCGTTGCCAAGTAAATCTTTAAATTGTTTCTGCACGGTAGTGTGGTATCGTTTGATAGCAAATGTGCGGTATCCGTCTCTTCGTATTCCAGAAAGAACAGACACCATTTGGGTCCTGCAGCCATTATACATGAAACAGAGAAATAAAACATATTAGTGGCAAGTGAACGCTGTTTAAATCAGTGGAGAAAGTTGAAAATGTATGCCGGAAATTATTCGAACCAAAGTCTTCTCCTTCTCGCCAGACGTGCTGATCTCTGAGCCATTCAGACACAGTGGTCATCGCAACTGCAAAGACCACCCTAGCACGCCTCCCGCCAGGTTCAAATTCTCGACTTATCATCACACTACTGATACAGTGCACCTTGCCCATTATCCTCATTACTTGCCGCGTTCCTTTTAAAGTTAGAGCTTTGTGTGCATCTCCAGAGAAGGGATCTTTGGCCATCCTCTCTGTAATTATATATGCGGTACCCGTTCTTTCGAACATTCGAGGATGGCCAATGATCCCTATGGTGCATATAGACACCAAGCTCAAACTCTTGTGGGAATCAGCGAAGTAATGAGTAACGGGCAGGGAGCACTACACCAATAGTTTAGATCAGATTAGATTAGTAATTGTTCCATAGATCATGAATACGACACTTGGTAATGATGTGGAACGTGTCAGGTTAATAAAAGGTGTCTATACAGGATACCACATTAGACAAAGTATTACATGATACTCAATATTTATAATTTTTATTTTATTTTATTCTCTTTTTTTGTGGGGGTTGGGACATTACCCACTTCCTCTACCCAAAAATTCACCTAATGAGTAGAAGAAGTTGCCATTAAAAATTCTTTTAATTTCCTTTTAAATGCTATATGGCTATCTGTCAGACTTTTGATGCTATTAGGTAAGTGACCAAAGACTTTTGTGACAGCATAATTTACCCCCTTCTGAGCCAAAGTTAGATGTAACCTTGAGTAGTGAAGATCATCCTTTCTCCTAGTGTTGTAGCCATGTACACTGCTATCACTTTTGAATTCGTTCGGACTGTTAATAACAAATTTCATGAGTGTATATATATATATATATATATATATATATATATATATATATATATATATATATATATTGTGAGGCTGCAGTGAAAATCTCTATCTCTTTAATTAAGTGTCTGCAGGATGATCTTGGATGAGCTCCAGCAATTATTCTGATTACATGCTCTTGTGCAATGAACACTCTTTTACTCAATGATGAGTTACCACAGAATATGATGCCATAAGAAAGCAGAGAATGAAAATAGGCATGGTAAGCTAATTTACTTAGATGTATATCGCCAAAATTTGCAGTGACCCTAACAGCATAAGTAGCTGAACTCAAACGTTTCAGCAGATCCTCAGTGTGTTTTTTTCCAGTTCAACCCCTCATCAAATCATACATCTAGAAATTTTGAATATTCTACCTTAGCTGCCGATTTCTGATCGAAGTCTATATTTATTAATGGGGTAATTCCATTTACTGTGTGGAACTGTAAATACTGTGTTTTGTCAAAGTTTAATGAGAGCCCATTTGCAGAGAACCACTTAATGAGTTTCTGAAAAACATCATTTACAATTTCACCAGTTAATTCTTGTCTGTCAGGTGTGATAGCTATACTTGTATCATCGGCAAAAAGTACCAGCTTTGCATCTTCGTGAATATAGAACGGCAAGTCATTAATATATACTAAGAACAGCAGAGGACCCAAGACTGAACCTTGGGGCATCCCATTCTTGATTGTTCCCCAGTTTGAGAAATCACCAGTTTTTTGCATATTATGTGAAATGTTTACTTCAACTTTCTGCACTCTGCCAGTTATGTATGATTTAAACCATTTGAGCACAGTCCCATTCATACCACAGTACTTGAGCTTATCTAGAAGTATTCCATGATTTGCACAATAAAAAGCCTTTGATAGCTGAGCATCATGATCAGAAAACCCATTCTCAACATAACAAGAATTTATGTTTTTAAACCTATCTTGGTCTATAAAAGTGTTATCTATCAATGTGCAGCTGTCCTTTGCTACCCGAGTAGTAAAATTAATGACAGATGTCAAATTGAAAGAACCGAGCAAGACTTCCAGGTCATTCTTCCTATTACACTTTTTCAGTGAATCAACATTGAAGTCCCCACAAATAGTAATTTGCTTTCCCCTATCTGACAGATAGCACAACAAGGCATCAAAGTTTTCCATGAATAAATGAAAGTTTCCTGAAGGGGACCTATATACTGTTGCAATTATAAAAGAGCCCTCCTTCAGTTTAAGTTGACAGGTTCTATATGTTGCTCTAGACAAAACCTTTTCTATCTAAGCTTTCTACACAGTGATAACTTTTGACATATATGGAAACTCCTCCTACCACCTTATTCTCTCTACTAGTGTGCGGATAATATGAAAATTTGGGTCTTTACCACGGTAGTCTGTACAGTTGCAATGATCTCTGTGTCTGCGTGACACAGTGATCAGCCCTCTATGTAGTAAGCAGGAGAAAGGGATTTGAATAACGATCCGGCACTAATTTTCAACTTTCCACATTGCTTTAAATTAATGGCTACCTGCAGTGAATGTCTTTATTTTACTGTGTGTCTTGATTAAATGAAATGTCACGGTGCAGAAGGTAACTGGGAAGGAATGAGTAAACCCATGACACACCAAGCTCTGATGATCCGCATGTGGCCCACACACTCGACCCACGTGAAGTTTGACACGACATGGCCAGCTGTGCCATATAGTACTTCAACACTCACGTACATGACTGGCGCCCAAGAGGGCAGACGTGTTGTTCGCTAGGCCGTGGTGACATACAGACTTTTCACGTGGCATCAGGTAGAAAATTGTCGTAGAAGTTCAAGTAAAACAAATTATCTGTATCAGTCACTTATTACTTTCTCCCACGACGCGTTTCGATAGTTTCTATTCAAACCTTCAGGTGAAATACTGCGATACGTTGTTACATGTTAACCAGCTCGATGCAGATAGTTGTTCGTTTTGGTTTCATTTTGCTACAAAGAGTATAACAAGCACTTGGTTTCGTCGTATGTCACAAAATTCATATGTTTGAAATAGTGAGGAAGATACTTACAATCTGTTCTAGAGTACAGAACCCTACAGATCATCATAAATAAACAATTTCGACTTCCCTTTTCACACAGACACACGAACCACTAATATAAACACACCAAAGAGTGTAGCGATTTAAAGACAGATTACGATGCCTCAGAGATGATAATACTTTACATTGTGGATCAAAGACACATACGCACTTGTAAAATTAATTCTTTCCTTACAACATGTTGTTAAAAACGTTACACTCCAAAAATATTACAGTAACATAAACTAGTGTGATGCAGCCCTCTATGCTACTCCATCCTGTGCTAGCTTCTTCATCTTCCAGTACTTACTGCAACTTACATCCTTCTGCATCTGCAAAGTGTATTCATCTCTTGGTCTCCCTCTACGATTTTTACCCTCCACGTTGCCCTCCAATGCTAAATTTGTGATCCCTTGATGCCTCAGAATATGTCCTACCAATCGATCCCTACTTCTTCTCAAGTTGTGCCACAAACTCCTCTTCTCCCCAATTCTATTCAATACCTCCTCAGTAGTTATGTGATCCACCCATCTAATATTCGGCAATCTTCTGTAGCACCACATTTCGAAAGCTTCTATTCTCTTCTTCTCTAAACTAATTATCGCCCATGTTTCACTTCCATACATGGCTACACTACATACAAATACTTTCAGAAACGACTTCCTGACACTTAAATCTATACTCGGTGTTCACAAATTTCTCTTCTTCAGAAACGCTTTCCTTGCCATTGCCAGTCTGTATTCTATATCCTTTCTACTTCGATCATCATCATTTATTTTGCTCCCCAAATAGCAAAACTCCTTTACTACTTTAAGTATCTCATTTCCTAATCTAATTCCCTCTGCATCACCCGACTTAATTCGACTACATTCCATTATCCTCGCTTTGCTTTTGCTGTTACAGTGTTATCGGCAAAAATCAAATATTTTATTTCTTCTCCACTGATTTTAGTTTCTGCTAAACATTTTTCTTTTGTTTCGTTTTCTGCTTGCTCACTATATAAATGGAATAACTTTGGGGATAGGCTACAACCCTGTCTCGCTCCTTTCCCAACCATTGTTTCCCTTTCATGCCCCTCGACTCTCGTAACTGCCATCTCGTTTCTGCACAAATTATAAACAGCATTTCGCTCCCTCTATTTGACAGCTGCCACCTTCATAATTTAAAAGAGGTTATTCCAATCAACACTGACAAAAAATGTTTCTAAGTCAACCAGTGCTAGAATCGTAGGTATGCCTTTCCTTAATCTATCTTCTAAGATAAGTAATAGGGTCAGTTTTGCCTCACGTGTTCCAACATTTCTACAGAATCCAAACCAATCTTCCATAAGGTCAGCTTCCACCAGTTTTTCCATTCGTCTGTAAAGAATTCGTGTCAGTATTTTGCAGCCATGACTTATTAAACTGATAGTTTGGTAGTTTTCGCACCTATCAACACATGCTTTCTTTGGGATTGGAGTTATTATATTCTTCTTGGAGTCTGAAGGTATTTCGCGTGTCTCATACATCTTGCTCACCAGATGGTAAAATTTTGTAAGGGCCGGCTCTCCCAAGGATATCAGTACTTCTAATGGAATGTTATCTACTCCTATGGCCTTGTTTCCACTCTGGTCTTTCAGTGCTCTGTCAAATTTTTCCTGCAGTATCATATCTCCCATTTCATCTTTACCTACGTCCTCTTCCATTTCCATAACATTGCCCTCGAGTACATCACCGTTGTACAGACCCTCTGTATACACCTTCCACATTTCTGCTTTCCCTTCTTTGATCAGAACTCGTTTTCCATCTGAGCTCTTGATATTGATACAAGTCGTTGTCTTTTTTCTGAAGGTCTCTTGAATTTTCCTGTTGGCAGTATCTATTTACCTTAAGTAATATATGCCTCTACATCCTTACATATGTCCTATAGCTCTCTGCTTACATATTTAGCTTTTCCTGTCGATGCCCGCCGGTGTGGCCGTGCGGTTCTAGGCGCTTCAGTTTGGGACCGCGTGACCGCTACGGCCGCAGGTTCGAATCCTGCCACGGGCATGGATGTGTGTGATGTCCTTAGGTTAGTTAGGTTTCAGGAGTTCTAAGTTCTAGGGGACTGATGACCACAGATGTTAAGTCCCATAGTGCTCAGAGCCATTTGAACCATTTTCCTGTCGATCTCATTTTTGAATCATTGATATTTCTTTTTGCCTGCTTCATTTAATGCATGAACATACTCTTTTGTTTATGTATGAACATACTGTTTCTCTATAGTGCTTTCAGAATTTTTTATTTTCTTATAACTGACTAAGGAAGTAGAAGGTAGAAAGAGTTATAACACATCATCTAGTACACCTGCACAGCTGTTAAAGAAGCTCATTACTATTGTCTCAACTTTTCCACTTTGTGTGCTGTGTCCATGTTTTCTGTTGTGAATGAAAATTTCCAGCTTTTCATAAAAATTGAGTTTATGGTCTTTGTTCATTTTGTGAAGTATTGTTAGATTGTCCTCTACGTTATCAGAGGAACGTCCTGTGACCTGAATTACTGTAGCTATGGCAAATTTATAGGATGTGTTGTATATAAATGTATTAATGTGTTCTTTGAATCTAGTTCAAATTTTTCTTCAGGTCTGACCCACATATTGTGCAGAGCGCTCATTAAATTTTATCTTGTGTACACCTGAGTTGGAGAATTTATATTTATTGGTTTTTGTATTGTGTGGAGGTCTATTACCTAATTTACTGTTTGCAGAGAAAAGAACTCTCATATTGTATTGTCTCAATTCATTAACATTTTTTTGTGAAATGGTACGAACGTAGGGATGGCGTACTGGTGTCTATCGGTTTCTAGTTCATATTTATGTTTCTGTCGATTCCTTTCTTAATTTTTATAGATATTTTATCTATCAGGGTCGGTTTGAAACAATCTGCGACTGCTATCTGTCTGATAACGTGAATTTCACTTTGGAGAGTTTTCTTACTTAATGGCATTTTCTTTGCTGTGCAACACGGACCTGTAGGCTGCCACTCTCTGTGTGTCAAGGTGGCATGAAGAAGCATGGATATTTACATCTGTAGCTGAGGTTTCTCTGTAAATTCTAAGCCCATGTTGAATGATTTTTCTAGTGATGGTGAGGTTCAGAAAGTTTATTGAGTTCTGACTTTCATATTCACAAGTGAACTGGACGTTCTTCTGCTTTATGTTGAATGCCTCAGTTATTGCCTCAACATTTTGTACACTTTCCCTCTTTGTTATTATGAATATGTCATAAACATAATTTCTGTAAAACTTAATGTCTCAAATACAGCAGTTGTTCTTATATTGCAATTTTTGCTCAAGTTGGTTAATTAATATGTCAGCTATGTTTCCCAATATGCTGGAACCCATTACTAATCCATTCGGTTGTTTATATACTTTACTGTTAAAAGTGAAATAGTTGTAATGAAGTACAAGTTCAAGGAAATCAGTGAATTTAGCTGTTTCAAGCAGTGACAGTCTTTTGTGTTTTATGAGACTGTATTTAATAACTTCTGTTGCTTCAACTATGGGGATGTTTGTTCATAAATTGATGATTGATATCAACTGTCATTCATCAGGAACAGGAATGTTTCGTAGCTAATATGCTAAGGTATACTGTTTTCGACACAGCAGTTTGTTTCAAAAGTGTAGTTATTCTTCAGAATCTCACTTAGTTAATGTGTCAGCTTATAGCATGGGCTATTTCTAGAGTTAACAGGGCAATCCTCCTAGTGAATCTTTAACTGTGACTTCAGTTATGGTACTTCTTCGTTCATGGTTCAAATGGCTCTGAGCACTATGGGACGTAACATCTATGGTCATCAGTCCCCTAGAACTTAGAACTACTTAAACCTAACTAACCTAAGGACATCACACAACACCCAGTCATCACGAGGCAGAGAAAATCCCTGACCCCGCCGGGAATCGAACCCGGGAACCCGGGCGTTGGAAGCGAGAACGCTACCGCACGACCACGAGCTGCAGACTCTTCGTTCATGGATATGCATCTGTATTTCTCCATGTCAGTAAGTAAGAAGTCAGTTTTCTTTAAGAACGTCTTGATCTCAGCTTGAAATTTGTCTGGTAATGCCTTCTTTATGGCTTCAATATTATTTTTCTTACGTAGTCCTAATGTTTTCTCAATGTAAGTCTGTTCATGTACAATCATGAATATATTGCCCTTTTCTGCTTTCGTTGCTATTGCCCAATGTTCCGTTAATGTCTTGTTTATGGTTTTGAGTGTTTTACTGTCCTTGTTGGATTTAAATCACTGCATTTTTTGCTGTTGAGTTCTCGTCCTAATATACACTTTTCCTTGTGTGCTATTGCAATTTTTGTGTTATTGCCAACTTTGGCAGCATTTAATGTATTCTTTGAGGCTACCGTTATGTCCCTAAGATGTGTGTATGGACCTTGCCGTTGGTGGGGAGGCTTGCGTGCCTCAGCGATACAGATAGCCGTACCGTAGGTGCAACCACAACGGAGGGGTATCTGTTGAGAGGCCAGACAAACGTGTGGTTCCTGAAGAGGGGCAGCAGCCTTTTCAGTTGTTGCAAGGGCAACAGTCTGGATGATTGACTGATCTGGCCTTGTAACAATAACCAAAACGGCCTTGCTGTGCTGGTACTGCGAACGGCTGAAAGCAAGGGGAAACTACAGCCGTAATTTTTCCCGAGGGCATGCAGCTTTACTGTATGATTACATGATGATGGCGTCCTCTTGGGTAAAATATTCCGGAGGTAAAATAGTCCCCCATTCGGATCTCTGGGCGGGGACTACTCAGGAGGATGTCGTTATCAGGAGAAAGAAAACTGGCGTTCTACGGATCGGAGCGAGGAATGTCAGATCCCTTAATCGGGCAGGTAGGTTAGAAAATTTAAAAAGGGAAATGGATAGGTTGAAGTTAGATATAGTGGGAATTAGTGAAGTTCGGTGGCAGGAGGAACAAGACTTCTGGTCAGGTGACTACAGGGTTATAAACACAAAATCAAATAGGGGTAATGTAGGAGTAGGTTTAATAATGAATAGGAAAATAGGAATGCGGGTAAGCTACTACGAACAGCATAGTGAACGCATTATTGTGGCCAAGATAGATACGAAGCCCACACCTACTACAGTAGTACAAGGTTATATGCCAACTAGCTCTGCAGATGACGAAGAAATTGAAGAAATGTATGATGAAATAAAAGAAATTATTCAGATTGTGAAGGGAGACGAAAATTTAATAGTCATGGGTGACTGGAATTCGAGTGTAGGAAAAGGGAGAGAAGGAAACATAGTAGGTGAATATGGATTGGGGGACAGAAATGAAAGAGGAAGCCGCCTGGTAGAATTTTGCACAGAGCACAACATAATCATAACTGACACTTGGTTTAAGAATCATGAAAGAAGGTTGTATACATGGAAGAACCCTGGAGATACTAAAAGGTATCAGATAGATTATATAATGGTAAGACAGAGATTTAGGAACCAGATTTTAAATTGTAAGACATTTCCAGGGGCAGATGTGGACTCTGACCACAATCTATTGGTTATGACCTGTAGATTAAAACTGAAGAAACTGCAAAAAGGTGGGAATTTAAGGAGATGGGACCTGGATAAACTAAAAGAACCAGAGGTTGTACAGAGATTCAGGGAGAGCATAAGGGAGCAATTGACAGGAATGGGGGAAATAAATACAGTAGAAGAAGAATGGGTAGCTTTGAGGGATGAAGTAGTGAAGGCAGCAGAGGATCAAGTAGGTAAAAAGACGAGGGCTAGTAGAAATCCTTGGGTAACAGAAGAAATATTGAATTTAATTGATGAAAGGAGAAAATATAAAAATGCAGTAAGTGAAACAGGCAAAAAGGAATACAAACGTCTCAAAAATGAGATCGACAGGAAGTGCAAAATGGCTAAGCAGGGATGGCTAGAGGACAAATGTAAGGATGTAGAGGCCTATCTCACTAGGGGTAAGATAGATACCGCCTACAGGAAAATTAAAGTGACCTTTGGAGATAAGAGAACCACTTGTATGAATATCAAGAGGTCAGATGGAAACCCAGCTCTAAGCAAAGAAGGGAAAGCAGAAAGGTGGAAGGAGTATATAGAGGGTCTATACAAGGGCGATGTACTTGAGGACAATATTATGGAAATGGAAGAGGATGTAGATGAAGATGAAATGCGAGATACGATACTGCGTGAAGAGTTTGACAGAGCACTGAAAGACCTGAGTCGAAACAAGGCCCCCGGAGTAGACAATATTCCATTGGAACTACTGACGGCCGTGGGAGAGCCAGTCCTGACAAAACTCTACCATCTGGTGAGCAAGATGTATGAAAGAGGCGAAATACCCTCAGACTTCAAGAAGAATATAATAATTCCAATCCCAAAGAAAGCAGGTGTTGACAGATGTGAAAATTACCGAACTATCAGTTTAATAAGTCACAGCTGCAAAATACTAACGCGAATTCTTTACAGACGAATGGAAAAACTAGTAGAAGCCAACCTCGGGGAAGATCAGTTTGGATTCCGTAGAAACACTGGAACACGTGAGGCAATACTGACCTTACGACTTATCTTAGAAGAAAGATTAAGGAAAGGCAAACCTACGTTTCTAGCATTTGTAGACTTAGAGAAAGCTTTTGACAATGTTGACCGGAATACTCTCTTTCAAATTCTGAAGGTGGCAGGGGTAAAATACAGGGAGCGAAAGGCTATTTACAATTTGTACAGAAACCAGATGGCAGTTATAAGAGTCGAGGGACATGAAAGGGAAGCCGTAGTTGGGAAGGGAGTAAGACAGGGTTGTAGCCTGTCCCCGATGTTGTTCAATCTGTATATTGAGCAAGCAGTAAAGGAAACAAAAGAAAAATTCGGAGTAGGTATTAAAATTCATGGGGAAGAAATAAAAACTTTGAGGTTCGCCGATGACATTGTAATTCTGTCAGAGACAGCAAAGGACTTGGAAGAGCAGTTGAATGGAATGGACAGTGTCTTGAAAGGAGGATATAAGATAAACATCAACAAAAGCAAAACAAGGATAATGGAATGTAGTCTAATTAAGTCGGGTGATGCTGAGGGAATTAGATTAGGAAATGAGGCACTTAAAGTAGTAAAGGAGTTTTGCTATTTGGGGAGCAAAATAACTGATGATGGTCGAAGTAGAGAGGATATAAAATGTAGGCTGGCAATGGCAAGGAAAGCGTTTCTGAAAAAGAGAAATTTGTTAACATCCAGTATTGATTTAAGTGTCAGGAAGTCATTTCTGAAAGTATTTGTATGGAGTGTAGCCATGTATGGAAGTGAAACATGGACGATAAGTAGTTTGGACAAGAAGAGAATAGAAGCTTTCGAAATGTGGTGCTACAGAAGAATGCTGAAGATTAGATGGGTAGATCACATAACTAATGAGGAAGTATTGAATAGGATTGGGGAGAAGAGAAGTTTGTGGCACAACTTGACCAGAAGAAGGGATCGGTTGGTAGGACATGTTCTGAGGCATCAAGGGGTCACCAATTTAGTATTGGAGGGCAGCGTGGAGGGTAAAAGTCGTAGGGGGAGACCAAGAGATGAATACACTAAGCAGATTCAGAAGGATGTAGGTTGCAGTAGGTACTGGGAGATGAAAAAGCTTGCACAGGATAGAGTAGCATGGAGAGCTGCATCAAACCAGTCTCAGGACTGAAGACCACAACAACAACAACATATCTGATCTGGAGGATTTACCTTTATTGATAGTTGTATTTTGTGGCATTCTGTGTAATACTTGCCACAACTGAGAAGCTAATTGAATGAGAACTGGCAACAAACAGAGGAGAGGTGTGCTGACCACATGCCACGCCATATCCGCATCCATTAACGCCTATCGGCTGAGAGTGACACAGTGGCTGGTCGGTACCATTGGGCTTTGGAAGTCCTGTTCTGGTAGAGTTTAATTTACAAGTACCCTCAAATTACTTACTAATTTAATAATGTACCTTTCAAAGGTCGTACTCAAAGAGTAAGTTAAGTTCGTAATTCGTTGTCCTTCCTGCTGGGACCAGCAGTGTGTCGAAATAAGACATTAGTTTTTTTTACGCTATGGGGTGTTGAAATCAATTTGGAAGGTAAGTTGAGAAAAACTAGAACGCCTCATTTGCTCCTAGTGTGGACAGACACAACAGATGAAGCTAAGCACACTCGCAATAGTACAAGAGCTCTTCGTTTATTAAGATTCAATCGGTCAAAATCATAGTTAAAGAACCTGTGAAGCTTTGCACAGATGTGTTGGGCAGATTCTCTAGTATGGCTATCAATCGTGTCATCTCGTTCTTCGCAGGTCTGAGCGCATAGTCGGCAAGGAAAGACGCATAGAAAATAGTGTCTCCCGAAAAGCATGAGTGCCCCCTGAGACATTTCGCCTGTATTATGCATCCACAACAGTTCCCAGCCGCACACTACAGGGGCTATGGACGCGCTCTAGCAGCGTTTTCGATGGGAAGTGTGAGTTTCGTATCTGTTCACATGAATTGCTGGCTATGACGACAACATTTTGGCGCAGACAACGCACTGCAGACCAGGGCAGAAAAATTGATGCAACGCTACGACTAATATCTAAGTCGGAATGGTGACTATGTAGAGTAGTAGGCGGAAGGTGTAGGTAACTGTTGTAAGTAAAATATTTTTCATTTTCAGTGTGCTTTCCATTTCGTTCCATTAAGAAATTGTACCATTTATAAAAAGGAATTTCTAATTCCAGAATGAATTTTTACTCTGAAGGGTGTGAGCCGATTTGAAACTTCCTGACATATTAAAACTGTGTATCTTACCAGTGTAGTCGAATTAAATCGGGTGATGCTGCGGGAATTAGATTAGGAAATGAGAAGTTTAAAGTAGTAAATGAGTTTTGCTATTTGGGAACCAAAATAACTGATTATGGTCGAAGTTGAGAGGATATAAAATGTAGACTGGCAATGGCAATGGCGTTTCTGAAGAAGAAAAATTTGTTAACATCGAGTATAGATTTAAGTGTCAGGAAGTCGTTTCTGGAAGTATTTGTATGGAGTGTAGCCATGTATGGAAGTGAAATGTGGACGATAAATAGTTTAGACAAAATGAGAATAGAAGCTTTCGAAATGTGGTGCTACAGAGGAATGCTGAAAATTAGATGGGCAGATCACATAACTAATGAGGAGGTACTGAATAGAATTGGGGAGAAGAGGAGCTTGTGGCACAACTTGACTACAAGAAGGGATCGGTTGGTAGGACATGTTCTGAGGCATCAAGGGGTCACCAATTTAGTACTGGAGGGCAGCGTGGAGGGTGAAAGTTGTAGAGGGAGACGAAGAGATGAATACACTAAGCAGATTCAGAAGGATGTAGGCTGCAGCAGTTACTGGGCGATGAAGAAGCTTGCACAGGATAGAGTAGTCCAGTATCTGGACTAAAGACCACAACAACAACATCGTACCAGGACTCGAAACTGGAACCCGTCCTGTTAACGGTTTTAATCTTCAATGTAGTCTGGAATTTCTCGTTAGTCAAATAGAAACTGTTCATTTCTGACCTATGATATAGACATTAATAACTTCCTACCTTTTTATGAGCAGGCTATATTAAGCGATAACGTCTCGTTTGATTTATAAAAATTAGTTTCTATCCAAAGAATGGTATGATGTGTTTCACAAGGAAAACTTGCATTATGTATGTAATGGCTGGTATTTTAATACACCCCTGGAGCAATGGACGTACTGCACACTCGTCAAAACGAATATCATAATCCTTTTTTATCTTAGTTGTCTGCAATAAAAAGAGAGTCGTTTCAACTGTGAACACTTTTAGAGTAGCAAACTGCAAGGAGCACACAGTAATTAGGTCTTTGTGCTCAGCCAAAATTTTCCGCGTTTGAACTCGCCAGAGGCGCAGTTGTATTCGTCAGACGTATTTGAATAATTAATTCAATTACGTTGATGTAACAGAGTTTATAGAGAAATCCTCTCCAGGGCAGTAATATAATTTTGTTTATGCTGCGTCGCATGAGCAATTTGCAAAGCAAATAACTCCCGCCTGGGACAGGCCGCCCACAGTTCTAAATCCGTGTCGACACACGGGCGCAACTAGCGCGGTCACACTCGAAGGGCATCGGGAAAATATCTCCACGCGAAAATGAAACGTGGAAATTACATTTCTGTCAACACTAGATCCGTCAATAGCGACGGATTCTCAGATTCAGTAGGCTTAGCTGCGGCAATAGGATGCTGTGCACGCCGGTTCGTAATTATCTGCTGGCACGGAAATGCTTTCCAGCAGAGAACGGTTCCAATAGGACACCATACACATGGCATTTGTCGTTTTCATTACTTTCACTTACGACAGGACCTGTGATAGTAACATTTGCTGCATTGTATTTTTTTCCACTTCGCGATATCTTCTGGTCGTAACGTCTTAAAGCGGTCTGAAACAGATTTTGAGGCGGATAAAGTTACCATGGCCAAGTATTAGGGATCGATTTCCCTGCCACCACATTCCTGCACCGTCAGAGTTCATTAGAGGACCAGAAGGTACGCGGATGATGCTCATTACGCATAATCTCAGACCGACGTAGAATTGTCTCCTGACAACTGGAGAGACACTATCGCCCCTAGAGGAAAGAAAGCCATTCCTCACTTAACTTCATCGTGGGCATAAAATCAGAAATTTTCTTCAATTATTTTCCTACGTAATTTACGAAACAGTTATTATATTTTGCATCCGAAGCGTTAGAAAATTGTCAAGAGATCTGAATAATCGTAAAATAAATACAAACAGTTCCAAAATTCATGAATAAAATGACATAAGGTACAGTTTCTTGCCTGACAAAATAACTGACGTTCGAAATGGTGTCATACTCAGGTACAGACCTGGTGATCTTGTAGCCTTGGTAGCACTGTCCTGTTGAAACGTGACAAGTCGATACTGGCAAACAACAGGTAATGCATAAGGACATACGAAGATCATTACATGCCATTATATTGTCACGTTCCCTCTCTCAATACCATTCGTGACGTAAGTCATACCCGTTGGCTCCCCACACGACAGCGCCAGTAGTAACACCGTTGTGCTACTCGAAAACAGAAGAATGCAACTTCTTCGGAGGTTGCTGCCATACTTGCCGGCGATTACCGTCTTGGGTACTGCAGAACTGAGATTCATCGTTGATCACAAGTCCACGCCTTTAATCAGCCGTCCATGCTCCCCATCGCGGCACTAATCCAAAAGCCGTCGTTTGTGGTTTGGTGGCGCATGGGACGGTTATTCCGTAATACAGCTGCTGCTAGTCCAATACTAATAGTGCGGGATAACATAAAATGTTGCAACGAGTCCACCATTTCTTCTCGCATTGCAGTCGCAAACGTGGAGGGGTTAAGATGTGCTTCTTGCACAATAGGACGATTCTCCATACCTAAGACTGTTAAATGTCACGTAGCTAAAGACTTCGGCTGCTCCGCCTCGAGCTGCTGTCTGGAGCCCGAGTATATCTGACGTTTACCCCTTATTGTAGATACTCGGGCTACACGGAGTATCAGTATCACCATTGGATATTAAAAACATCCCATAATTTTTTTTCCTCCCAATTAGATTCGGTCTTCCTCATTATATCCAAACTGTTCATCGTTACTTTTCACATGCATACAAAGCTACACACCCAACCAATACCTTTATAAGAGACATCCTAAAACGTAAATTGGCAATCAATGTTAATTTTTTCAAGTAATACTTTTATTCCTGTTGCCAGTTTGTGTTATACCTTCCCCACGTCGCCTATAATAGACTATTTTCCTACGCAAACATCAAAATTCCTTTTTTGGAGAATAAGTTCTCTGTATAGAGAGGTGTCACTCCTGCAGTTCTTCATTGCGACTGCGTTTCAAATTACAGATAAGCAACAGATTTTAAACCTCGCAAGTGAATCCAGAATCAAATATTCACTCTGCAGCGGGGTGTGCGCTGCAAGTTTCGTAGGAGAGCTTCTGTGAAGTTGGGAAGGTAGGAGACGAGGTACTGGCAGAAATAAAGCTGTGAGGTCGATGCGTGAGGCGTGCTAGGGTAACATAATGGTAGAGCACTTGTTTGTGAAAGGCAAAGGTCCCGATTTCGAGTCTCGGTCCGGCACATGATTTTAATCTGCCAGGAAGTCTCACAAGTGAATGTTAGCTTGTTCTCTGTTTCAGTTTTATTTGAATGATTTCACAGCTAAAATGCACATTTATATCTCTACTACGTAATACATACACAAAAAACTGCACATCCAAAATACTTCGACATTATTTGTGCACAAAGAAAACAAATTTCCACAGAACTGCAACATACAACTCAAATATCACTCTTAAGAAGCGAGAATTGCAATATGTACATCAATAAATACCCCTCCAAAGTAACCTCACAAAATAAAAACACACTAAATACGAAATACATTTGATAATGGCACACAGAAAATCACTAGCTAAGGTAGCTTATATAGCTTGAAGATGAGTCTTCCCTATTAATATTGTTTCTAACACTGAAAGACAACTGCCAGTACAATCGATTTAGGCCTATTGATGTCGTGTTATCTACTCTGCTCAATGCACTGAGTGCTACATCTAACTATGGTTCGTTTCTATTATTGTGTAGATGTCCTGGCTGGGTCGCCATATGTTACAGTCTAATTTTAGCAGCCTTGGTTGTACTGTGCTTGCAGTTGTGCATTCTTTGACCCACAGAGGTCAGCGGAATGTGGACTGGTTTATACTGCTCGAACACATCTGAACACCACTTGCACCTTCACCTCTGTACCAGTTGCATAACAAATGCACCTGCCACACCACATATAGCATGTGAAACAGTGGCTGGAAATAATAAAACGACATATGACCATGCAGTTTAGTCCCTTTACCGTACAAACCAAACAACTAACTAATAAAATGCTGAGCTGGACACTGGACTATCAATTCAGAATGAACAAAGCTACGTCAATACAATTTTTTTATTAATGCTATTGCATTGCGGAAACACTATCCCTAACTTAATTTAGTATTATATACCCTAAAACTAAATCACTAATTGTTCCTTAATTTGGGAAAGCAAAAACAATGGATCAAGGTAATCGTTACAAAACATTTTACCAATTATGTAAAATACTGGAGTCAAACATAGCCTTCATCTGCCCACTGTGTATGCTAGAGAAGAAGTATCTTGTGATCGTGAGTTGTCTCCTGAGTAGCTCACACAACCAATGTTTGCGCCAGATGTCCACAGACCAGTACCTCTTCCATGTTACTTTTGCTTTTAATTCAATTTATAATATGTGTGGCGTTGGAAAAAATTTTTTTATGATGATTTGATTTTGACTGACTCTTTTTGCCTATTTTTCTTAAATTTGAGAAGCATCTTCTTTTATTTAAATTTGACATACAGAATTTAAATGCAGAACTGTGTTTGTTTTGGGCTTACTGTCATGTTGTTTAGACGCACATGGCCAGGTATCAGGTAAGTCAACAGTTTTGCGTGGCATCTACTCCTTTCTCTGGGCAGCAAGCCAGTGGCCTATGTACAATAGTTATTCTGGCTCTTCAAATCTTTTGTTGGCGTGCTCCTGCTTGCCTGATACTTTCCACATCTGCACTAGGGGACACACCGTACCCACAAAACCTAACAATTGTTATCTAGTCATCTGATTAGGTATGCTTCAGTTCCATTGCTGTACATATGATTCCACTGATGATGAGCATGTACCACCTAAAAGTCCAGTACTAGACAAGAAACACTATTTGGCAATTTTACAGATTGCACCAGTAACGAACGGGCTTTGGAAAATAAGGACCGCCTGATGGGGAGAATACTAACTTTTAATGGAATGAAGGATGTGTATAGTACAAAGACAGGCATTATTATTGTTTCTGTTGATAGATTATTATCTCTTTTATGAAGCTGGATATGTTAATCTGTTTTCTGACATGCTGTGGAAGACCATTTCAGAGTCGGGCTCCTGTTACTGGAAACGATTTAGAAGAAAAACAGCTGCATGATGGAGTGTGACAAAAAGAACTTTCCTCTGATGGTAACGGGTGCATTTATTATGTTGTTCAGACAAGACTGTGTACTCTAGGAGAGATACAAGAGTCTGTATAAGTCGATAAGTTGGTAGAAGAGGGAATGAGGAAATACCTGCCCTTGTGTCCACGTAGTCAGGGTAGCTAAATCTAAGATAGTGAAATGTGACCAAAACGTCGAAAGTCGCAGGTATATCGTTCATGGGCGTTCATTGACAGCTACAAGTGCTTTGAAAGTTTCCGAGAAAAGCGTTACGGGATAACATCGCTTTCGTCAACGATTGGAGGTTCAAGTGTTAGCAAAAATTTCTTTCTCGAGTCGAAAGTGGTTAACGTTTTATGTTTGTAGGTCATGAGGGATTGTGATATCTTCTTGCAAATTGTATCTATCTGCTGAGCTCACATTAATTTTTCATCTGTTATTACTCAATCTCTTTATTCACTTGTCCCTTTTAGGAATGATAGGGGCACACACAGTGTCTAGTTGATGGGCCTACAATCACAAACCAGACTCACTTGTGTTTTCGATGTATTGAACTTTAACGCTATATTCTATGCCCGTATCCCGATTTTCGCAATAGACATGGATCAATATTAACATTCTCGAAAGTTGCCCTGAATTTGGTTGCTTTTGTTGTTGATTATAACAGGAAGTCTTCAGCACAAATGTGGTACTGACAATTGGCTAGCGAAACGTCCCCTTAGAAAAATTTATGAATTACTGTGCTGGTAAACCCCTTTGGTTATTTGATTTTCAAACAGCTGAGCAAAACTGAACGTACTCAGACATTTCTCACTTTACTTATTCTGATCATCACTAAACTGACACACAATATTTTTAGCGCAACGCAATCTGACTTTCAAAAATCCCTGCAAAAGAATGGCCCTGACTAACAATAACCTTTCATGAATCACTTACCTCACAAAAATCTTCGTTACTCGAACTACTGCAATACAGCGAACGCCAATACTGCCAGCTAAATGAAAGATTGTAACTACTGAAGGCACTAACTACTGATAGGCATACTTAGCAAATTAAAGATTTTGATGGAGAACAAATAATGTATTTAGCTTAATAATGTTCAAAAGTCATATATATCAGTTCATGATATCCAGTATTACAAATTTACTCTCTCTAATGGACACACGTCCAGATCATCCGCTCTCAAAACTCCATCTCTCTCCCCACATCAACTTCTGCTGGCGTCTCACCTCCAACTGCGCAACGCTACGCGCTGTTAACAGCCAACTGCCCAACACTACAATAGCAAATTCCAACAATGCAAACCAGCCACTGACTGCACACAGCACAGTCAGTGATTTTAATTGGCTAGAGCTGTGGCGTGTCATCGACAGACTATGAGAAGACTATCGCACATTAGGTACGAGTGAAACCGTTGTACTGCACTTGGAGAGAAATGTAGGCCCTTTAAGTTTCACAAGTCAAATATCAGTCAGTAGTGTCAAAGGCTTTGTTAAAATCAAAAAAGCTTACAATAGCTTCTCGAACCCCCATGCTATACTACGTGGGGACAGTGCCTGAGGCCACCATCGCTCCAGAGGTAGATTGTCCAACGTCTGTTGGTGTAAGAAATTTCCATCGTCACATTTGATCAGAAAGATGAATGAGAATACTTTAGTGATTTCCTTGCTTCTCAATGAGAGGACGTGATAATAATTTCCCGTCACACTGCTTAACGCTGCCTGTAAGAGTACAGGCAAGATTTTCTGTTTAGTTTTCATCTTAAAATAACAGTAATGTTTTAGAATATATTCCTAGAGGAAAGACGTAACTTCAAACATCAATAGCAGAGAAAGAGAGAGAGAGAGAGAGAGAGAGAGAGAGGAATGGAGTAACGATTGTTTATATAACTGCCAATACTGACAACTTTACAACCCCTCAACCTATGTTAGTTCTTTTAATGACGAAATGAGCGTTTTCAAAGTGAAATATGAGATGTAAGTGACCCGTCCCGGCTTTTCACAGCTAGCACTATGTATCCACTACTGGACGACTTGCCTGACATGGCGATGACAAATTATGTGAGCAAACCATCCTAGTGAATGAGTTTATCTGTCAGACAAAATTGTATCAAAATTCCTGTAGTAGTTCCTGTGATTAGACTTCATATGCAGAGAGGAAAAACGAGGACGAGCTGAAAGTAATGTCTCCGAATTTTTTTGGTGCAAACTCTCAAAGATTTTTAAATAAAACAAACGTTATTAACATCCTACGTCTTTATTCTATATGTCTGGGTATTTACTTCTCAACTTAGTCACACTAGTGAAGATCGTATTCCATCCAACGAGAATGCTTTGTTGATACTGTCACTGAAGAATGTATGCCTTTGTTGACAGAGCCACAGCCTCGTCTCTGCTTAAATCTTTTCAACAACGTCAAATTCAAGTCTTCGGTGTCCTTATGTTTTGTAAACAGATGAAAATCAGATGCAACTAAGGTGCGTCTGCATGGAGGATAGTCGATGACAGTGAACCCAAGACGCCGGGTTACCGCAGAATGTTGCAGCCCTCACGTATGATTTGAAACTGCCATGCTGAAAGAGAGAGTGCTGCATAAGTGGACGAACTTTTTGAATTGGTGCTCTCAGTTTCCTGAGGGTCTCGCAGTAGCTTGCACAGTTCAGGGTGGTGCCTTTAGACATGAATTCAAGATGCTCTACACCTCAATCATGCAAGAACACTATGAGCATGATTTTGCCTACTGATGGTATGATCTTGAACGTTTTTGGTATCGGCGATCGTTTGTGGCTTAGCTCCACTATGTTGTCCTTCCTTTTCTGCGACCAGATGATGAACCCTTCTTTCATCACCTGTGATATTATTTTTAGGGATCTCATCAACCTCGCGCTCAGATCTCAAAAGTAATAGTTGACGGATCTCCACTGTCCTCTGTTCCTTGTCAGTAGGGAGCATTCGAGGCACCCACTGTGTACACAGTTTTTCGTACATCAGCCTTTGACACTAATGGCCTGTAGCATCTCTCGTGATGTGCACACTTACCTGAGAGCTGTGTCTGTGTTGTCTGAAGATTTTCTCTGATGAGTTTATGATGCCGATTCCGGTGAGTCTCGTCGGCTGCTGTACTTATTCGTCCACTCTGAGATGTGACACACATGATGAGGTTAGCACCACTGTCTCGCTTATTACGAGCACGAACATTCCAACGCCGCACATCACTGATGTCGATATAAGCATCACCATACACGTTTTCATTCATCTATAGACTTCACGTTTTCTGCCGTTATAACTTTATTACAGCACGATCTTTCCCACCTACCGACATAGTTGCATTACATACCACACCGTTACACGCTACAATTCGGAGCCCCCTAGTGGTAGAAGGGAAGTAACTTTAGTCAGTGCCGCGCGGACTGGGGCGCTCTGAAACTGTACGCGCGGCTCCCCCCGCCCCTCTTCCGACGCCCCCCCCCCCCCGCCCGATCGAACCTTCGAGACCTCCCTCGAGCACGGGTGTCTGTGTTGTCCTTAGCATAAGTCAGTTTAAGTTAGATTAAGTAGGGTATAAGCCTAGGGACCGATGACCTCAGCAGTTTGCCCTTAAACCAACTTACCACAGTGGTTTTTTTTTCTTTCGTCAGCAAAGCGGGAAATTTGAGCATGCAATATGCAGAATATGTAATACCTCAACTGATATCAAGTAAAAAATCACAAGTTTGACGCATTACTTCCCATCACGCCCTCATATACACTACTGTCCATTAAAATTGCTACACCAAGGGGAAATGCAGATAAGAAAAGGGTATTCATTGGGCAAATATACTATACTAGAACTGACATCTCATTAAATTTTCACGCAATTTGGGTGCATAGATCCTGAGATATCACTATCCAGAACAACCACCTCTGGGCGTAATAACGGCCTTGATACGCCTGAGGATTGAGTCAAACAGAGCTTGGATCGCTTGTACAGGTACAGCTGCCCAAGCAGCTTCAACACGATACCACAGTTCATCAAGAGTAGTGACTGGTGTATTGTGACGAGCCAGTTGCTCGGCCATCATTGACCAGACGTTTCCAATTGGTGAGAGATTTGGAGAATGTACTGAACAGGGCAGCAGTCGAACATTTTCTGTATCCAGAAAGGCCCGTACTGGACCTGCATTATCCTGCTGAAATGTAGGGTTTCGCAGGGATTGAATGAAGGGTAGAGCCACAGGTCGTAACACATCTGAAATGTAACGTCGACTGTTCAAAGGGACGTCAATGCGAACAAGAGGTGACCGAGACGTGTAACCAATGGCACTCCATACCATCACGCAGGGTGATACGCCAGTATGGCGATGACGAATACACGCTTCCAATGTGTGTTCACCGCGATGTCACCAAACACGGATGCGACCATCATGATGCTGTAAACAGAACCTGGATTCATCCGAAGAAATGACGTTTTGCCATCCGTGCACCCAGGTTAGTCGTTGAGTACACCATCGCAGGCGCTTCTGTATGTGATGCAGCGTCAAGGGTAAAAGTAGCCATGGTCTCCGAGCTGATAGTCCATGCTGCTGCTAACGTCGTCGAACTGTTCGTGCAGATGGTTGTTGTCTTGCAAACGTCCCCATCTGTTGACGCAGGGATCGAGACGTGGCTGCACGATCCGTTACAGCCATTCGGATAAGATGCCTGTCATCTCGATTGCTAGTGTTACGACGCCGTTGGGACCCAGCACGGCGTTTCGTATTACCCTCCTGAACTCACCGATTCCATATTCTGCTAACAGTCATTGGATCTCGACCAACGCGAGCAGCAGTGTCGCGATACGATAAACCGCAATCGCGATAGGCTACAATACGACCTTTATCAAAGACGGAAATCTGATGGTACGCATATCTCCTCATTACACGAGGCATCACACGACGTTTCATCAGGCAACGCCGGTCAACTGCTGTTTGTGTATGAGAAATCGGTTGGAAACTTTCCTCATGTCAGCACGTTGTAGGTGTCGCCACCGGCGCCAACGTTGTGTGAATGCTCTGAAGAGCTAATCATTTGCATATTACAGCATCTTCCTCCTGACGGTTAAATTTCGCGTCTGTAGCACGTCATCTTCGTGGTGTAGCAATTTTAATGACCAGTAGTGTATTTCGCTATCGTTGTGTGCTGTGTTGAGTTAGCAATAAGTTTGGGTATTTTGTGTGTGTGTGTGTGATAATATTTATTGTAAAAGAAGATAGAAAAAAGCTTGACCACAGTTAGTAGATTAAAGTGGATGTAGAGTGCAGTAGTTATACTGAGACGAAGAGGCTTGCACAGGACAGACTAGAGTTAAGAGATTCATTACGTCTGTCTTCGTACTGAAGACCACAATAAAAACATTATGTTGTGTTGTATCTGTGTCTGCAAACTGACATTATTCTGCCCCTTTGAGCAAAACCTTGTTTCAAAGGAAGTAAGTGTACCATTGCTTTCATCCTTTAGTGGATTAAAGGAAATGGGAATTACGTCTATTGCTCGGATCGTTCAGTTACCCTGCTGAGACGGCATTAAGTTCTCATCCGTTATTACTCCAAATCTCTTTACTCACGTAGATGAATTAATACTTGTTCCTTTTAGGAATAAGGATGATAGGGGCTCACACAGTGTCTAATTAATGGGCCTACAGTGACAAACCAGACTAACTTGAGTTTTCGATGAATTGAACTTTAACGCTATATTCTATGCCCATATCCCCATTTTCGTAATAGACATGGATCAGTATTGACATTCTCGAAAGTTGCCCTGAATTTGGTTGGTTTTGTAGTTGATTACAACAGGAAGTCTTCAGCACAAATGAGGTACTGACAATTGGCTAGAGCTGTGGCGTGTCATCGACAGACAATGAGAAAACTATCGCAATTTGGTACGAGTGAAACTATTGTACTGCACTTGGAGAGAAATTTTAGGCCGTTTAAGTTTCACAAGTAAAATATCAGTCAGTAGTACCAAAGGCTTTGTTAAAATCAAAAACGCTTACAGTAGCGTCTCGAAACACCCATGCTATACTACGTAGGCATAGTCCTGATGTCATCATCGCTCCAGAGGTAGATTGTCCAACCTCTGTTCGTGTGAGAAATTTCCATTGTCACATTTGATCAAAACCATGTATGAGAATACTTTATTGATTTCCTTGTTTCTGACTGAGAAGACGTGATGATAATGACCCGCCACCCTGCTTAATGCTGCCTCTAAAAGTACAGGGAAGGTTTTCTGTTTAATTTTCACCTTAAAATAACAATAATGTTTTAGAATATATTCCTAGAAAAACGACGTAACTTCAAACATCAACAGGTGGCAGAGAGGAATTTAGTAAGAATTGCTTATAAAAGTGCCTATACTGACAATTTTACAATCTCTAAAGCTATGTTAGTATTTTTAATGAGGAAATAAGCGTTTTCAAAGTAAAATATGAGATGTTAGAGACCCGTCCCAGCTTTTCACAGCTAGCACTAAGTGTCCACTGCTGGACGACTTGCCTGACATGGCGATGACAAATTATGTAAGCAAACCATCCTCGTGAATCAATTTATCTGGCAGACAAAGTTGTATGAAAGTTCCTCCAGTACTTCCTGTGATCAGACTTCATATACAGAGAGGAAAAACGAGGACGAGCTGAAAGTAATGCCTCCGAATTTTTTGGTGAAAACTCTCAAAGATTTTAAAATAAAACAAATGTTATTAACATCCTACATCTTTATTCTATATGTCTAGGTATTTACGTCTCAGCTTAGTGACACTAGTGAAGATCGTATTCCCCCCAATGAGAAACGCTTTGTTGATACTGACACGGTAGAATGTATGAGTTTGTTGCCAGAGGCACAGTCTCGTCTCTGCTTACACCACTTCAACAGTGCCAAATTGAAGTCCTCGCTGTTCCTACGTTTTGGAAACAGATGAAATCAGATGCGGCTAGGGCGGGACTGCATGGAGGATGGTCGATGACAGTGAATCCAGCCAGTCGTGATGGCCGAACAGTTCTAGGCGCTACAGTCTGAAAACGCGCGACCGCTACGGTCGCAGGTTCGAATCCTGCCTCGGGCATGGGTGTGTGTGGTATGCCTGGGCATTGAATCAAACAGAGTTTGGATGGCGTGTAGAGGTACAGCTGTCCATGCAGCTTCAACACGATACCACAGTTCATCAAGAATAGTAGCTGGCGTATTGTGACTAGCCAGTTGCTCGGCCAACACTGTCCAGACGTTTCCAATTGGTGAGAGATCCGGAGAATGTGCTGGCCAGGGCAGCAGTCGAGCATTTTCTGTATCCCGAAAGGCCCGTACAGGACCTGCAACATGCGGTCGTGCATTATACTACTGAAACGTAGGGTTTCGCAGGGATTGAATGAAGGATAGAGACACGCGTCGTAACACATCTGAAATGTAACGTCCACTGTTCAAAGTGCCGTCAATGCGACCAAGAGGTGACCGAGATGTGTAACCCCAATGGCACCCCAAACCATCACGCCGGGTGATACGCCAGTATGGCGATGACGAATACACGCTTCCAATGAGCGTCAGCGCGATCTCACCAAACACGGATGCGACCATCACGATGCTGTAAACAGAACCTGGATTCATCCGAAGAAATGACGTTTTGCCAATCGTGCACCCATGTTCGTTATTGAGTACACCATCTTAGGCGCTCCTGTCTGAGATGCAGCGTCAAGGGTAACCGCAGCCATTGCCTCCGGGCTGATAGTCCATGCTGCTGCTAACGTCGTCGAACTGTTCGTGCAGATGGTTGTTGTCTTGCAAACGTCCCCATCTGTTGACTCAGGGATCGAGACGTGGCTGCATGATCCATTACAGCCATGCGGATAAGATGCCTATCATCTCGACTGCTAGTGATACGAGGCCGTTGGAATCCAGCACGGCGTTCCGTTCCTCCTGAACCCATCGATTTCACATTCTGCTAACAGTCATTGGATCTCGACCAACGCGAGCAGCAATGTCGCGATACGATAAACCACAATCGCGATAGGCTACAATCAGACCTTTATCAAAGTCGGAAACGTGATGGTACACATTTCTCTTCCTTACATGAGGCATCACAACAACGTTCCACCAGGCAACGCCGGTCAAATGCTGTTTGTGTGTGTGAGAAATCGTTTGGAATCTTTCCTCATGTCAGCACGTTGTAGGTGTCACCACCGCCACCAACCTTGTGTGAATGCTCTGAAAAGCTAATCATTTGCATATCACAGCATCTTCTTCCTGTCGGTTAAATTTCGCGTCTGTAGCACGTCATCTTCGTGGTGTAGAAATTTTAATGGCTAGTAGTGTATGTGCAGTTTCGGCACTCCTCACGGAAAAATTCCAGTTTGGGAACAAGTCTTTAGTCGTTAGCAATTGATAACCGCTAGTCAAAGATACTTAGCGAACTCTTGCCAGTTAAAAAGAAAGCCAAGTGTCGTTAAAAACGTCAATTTGACTCGGAGTGAAAGAGTACTTTTAATTAGAACAGCCTGGATCTGCGGTCTGAGACAGGGTAATGGCTCGCGTTTGATGAATGCGCCGTTCAGGGCAGAATGGGTTAGCGGTAGCGTAGCCGGGGGGGGGGGGGGGGGGGGCTGGAATCGGTAAGGGCGCTCGGCGGAGGGTGAGTTACTGCCGCCGTGAGCGGAATACACGCCATAATGGCGCTGCTGCTCGTACCACACGCCGGGCCCGGCGCGTCAGTCATGGAGGGTCACCGCGTATTCACACCACGCCAAATGTTTCGCTCATTACACTATGTAACAGAGTATCAAGTTTAATGACTCACTCACAAGAACACCACACAGAAATTGGATTATAGGATTAGTATAAATTGTACTGTCCGATTCCACTCACCGGCTTTGAGCAACGACGACTTACGTAAGGCAAAGACGCTAGTTATAGGCAATCTATGAAAGCAACGGATCATATTCATAAACAAAGGAATGTAGTATACGATAAAGTTACAATCACATTTACGCAGTTATTTACTTAGTCATGAGTTATATCGAAACGAACTGTTTGTTGTTGTTGTGGTCTTCAGTCCTGAGACTGGTTTGATTCAGCTCTCCATAATACTCTATCCTGTGCAAACTTCTTCGTCTCCCAGAACCTACTGCAACCTATATCCTTCTGAATCTGATTAGTGTATTCATCTCTTGGTCTCCCTCTACCATTTTTACCCTCCACGCTGCCCTCCAATACTAAATTGATGATCCCTTGATGCCTCAGAACATGTCCTACCAACCGATCCCTTCTTTTAGTCAAGCTGTGCCACAAACTCCTCACCTCCCCAATTGTGTTCAATACCTCCTCATTATGTATGTGCTCTACCCATCTAATCTTCAGCATTCGTCTGTAGCACCACATTTCGAAAGCTTCTATTCTCCTCTTGTCCACACTATTTATCGTCCATGTTTCACTTCCATACTTGGCTACACTCCACACAAATACTTTCAGAAACGACTTCCTGACACTTAAATCTATACTCGATGTTAACAAATTTCTCTTCTTCAGAAACGCTTTCCTTGCCATTGGCAGTCTACATTTTATATCCTCTCTACTTCGACCATCATCAGTTATTTTGTTCCCCAAATAGCAAAACTCCTTTACTACTTTAAGTGTCTCATTTCCTAATCTAATTCCCTCTGCATCACCTGACTTAATTCGACTACATTCCATTATCCTCGTTTTGCATTTGTTGATGTTCATCTTATATCGTCCTTTCAAGACATTGTCCATTCCGTTCAGCTGCTTTTCCAAGGCCTTTGCTGTCTCCGACAGAATTACAAGGCGAACCTCAAAGTTAATATTTCTTCTCCATGGAATTTAATAACTACTCCGAATTTTTCTTTTGTTTCCTTTACTGCTTGCTCAATATAAAGATTGAATAACATTGGGGAGAGGCTACAACCCTGTCTCACTCCCTTCTCAACCACTGCTTCCTTTTCATGCCCCTTGACGCTTATAACTGCCATCTGGTTTCTGCACAAATTGTAAATAGCCTTTCTCTCCCTGTATTTTACCCATGCCACCTTCAGATTTTGAAGGAGAGTATTCCAGTCAACATTGTCAAAAGCTTTCTCTAAGTCTACAAATGCTAGAAACGTAGGTTCGCCTTTCCTTAATCTACTTTCTAAGATAAGTCGCAGGGTCAGTATTACCTCACGAAACAAACTAAAGATAACGAAAATAACTAAGAACAAGAATCTAAAAAAATCATGTTTGGTAAGAAATACACTTGTAATTTATGCGACTAAGAAAGCACGGAGAACCTTTAAATTGCATAGCAGTGAATCTCATGGTGAAGTCACACAGCTATAAAATAGCGTTAACTTTGTATTAATTATTGAATCTAACAGTAGAAGGGCAAAAACGTGGGGGTTTTGGGTGGGGGGACACTAAAATGTATCAGAGAAACGGGAAAATGAAATGAATGACAACAAATACGAAAAAGTAGCATAAATGTGCAGAAACCGACACACTAAATTCTAAAAGAAAAGCCAGTACATGACAAACGAACATCTACAGAAATTGCAGAATATAGGAATCGATAACTAGAATTAACCTATGTACGCAAATTTCAGTTACAAATTCCAACACCTCCATGATATGTAAATTATTTTTGCAATTGTGTGCATTGAAACGTAATACCATTTCTACATTTGTAATTGCTCTCTAAAACTACTGCGGCGTATAACAAAAATTGGAATCATTAGCTAGAACCTACTAATTCCAACTTAACAATTTTTTGCCGTAGTTAAGAGAGCAATCACAAATTCAGAAATCAGATTAGCATAAATGTAGTGCACACACATGCTGAAAAAACGATGTAATTAATGAATCATTGAATGGCTAGAATCGGTAACTAGAATCGACCTGTATAGGAGGTCAGTTCTAGTTACCAGTTCCAACTTCTGAATGGTTCATAATTTTGGACATACTTGCAGTAAATTTGTGGTCTATATTTTTGTAGGATTTCTAGATTTCTTATTGACCTCAGAACTACTACGTAAAACTACTAACTACAGCTTGAAAGGTCCCCTTAGAAAAATTATCCATGACTGTGCTTAAACTGACACACAATATTTTTGGCGCAACGCAATCTGATTTTCAAAAATCCCTACAAAAGAATGGCCCTGACTAAAATTAACCTATACGCTTCACAAATCACTTACCTCACAAACAATCTTCGTTACTCGAACTACTGCAATACAGCGAGCGCCACTACTGCCAGCTAAATAAAAGATTCAAACTACTGAAGGCACTAACTACTGATAGGCATTGTTAGCAAATGAAAGATTTTCATAGAGAACAAACAATATATTTACCTTCAAAGTGTTCAAAAGTCATAATATATATAGCAGTTCGTGACATCCATTCTTACAAATGTACTGTTTCTGATGGGCACACGTCCAGATCATCCGCTCTCAAAAACCCACCATCGCACTTCCCCACATCCACCACTGCCGGCGGCTCACCTCCAACTGCACAACGCTACGCGCTGTTAACATCCAGCTGCCCAACAGTACAATGGCAGACAACAATTCAAACTAGCCACAGACTGCACACAGCACAGCCAGTGATTTTCATACAGAGCGCTACGTGGTGTTACCAATAAGAAAACCTAAACAGCCTACTTACCCCCATGCTCCCCACAAAAAATTTTACAAATTGTTTTGGGCACTGGCCAATACATATTTGTTAAAATTTTTCACAATTACAATAACAAAGAAAACAAATGCAGACATTTGTTGATACAATGTTGGTCAAAAGCTAAAATTTTCTCACAGTCCATAAAGACAGTGAAATTGCCATGTCTCTTTTTTTTCTCAAAGTCTGCGCAGTAAAAGAAAATGCACACATAAGTAGTGGATTTCCATGCAGTCTCGAAGAAGTAGTGTTGTCCTCCCAAAGGAAAGACAGTGCTGACTCTTGACATGCAGACAGGTAATGGTCCACAACAGAGCAAACCCACAGCAGAGTCATTCGATGTGTTGAAGAATATTGGTAGGTAGGTCATCACAGAGCAGACACACTATAGTCTTGGTAGAGAGTATGGTATAGTGGGCCACCAGAGATGCAGACCCACTGCAGTCCTTGTAGAAATAATGTTATTGGTTGGCCATCAAAGATGCAGACCCACTGTAGTCCTCGTAGAAATAATGGTATTAGTGGGCCATCAAAGATGCAGACCCACCGTAGTACTTGTAGAAATAATGGTATTGGTGGGCCATGAAAGATGCAGACCCACTGCAGTCCTTGTAGAGATGGCCAGCAGCCATCTGTTGCCACTGTGCAGGTGCACAATCACCATCGAAGAGTTTTGCGGACAATACGGCAAATCCATGAACCACCACTTTTGCACTCACAAAAATTTTTTTTTCAAAATGTCCTTAGAACCAGCAATGCTGTTAACCAGTCTCTTGCTGTATTGTTAACACACATGCAAACACTATCAGTCGCTACTTCTCACATATTGTCCATATACTATGACCAACAAAAACCTGTGCAGTGAAATGTAACTTACAAGTTAATAATTCGATGAACTGGTGTCAATTACAATTTTGTAACATAAGAATCCAATAACAAAGGTACAAAATACATCATTAAGGAACATAATAGTACAGATAACATTTGTAGTAATACAGGCTTTACAAAACAATGGAAATACACATATACATCAGTGTTACAGGAATTATGACATAAGTAAATATATAAAATAATGAGAATAATTTTTGAAACATTAATTTCACACATGTGCATGAAACAGAACAGAATTAATAATGTCTATACACATCTTTACAAAGAAAATAACATATTATTAATGCAAATTATATTTGAGGATAACAGTATTCCTCATCATAGTGAATGTAACTGAGTACTAGAGAAATTCTACAACATAAATCTTATTAGCTAAACACGTAAAGACAGGAAAAACACAAATTTACATATCATAATAACACAGAAGTACACAACAGGGTTTGTTTTCAGGGTTTCATTCAGTAGATCTTTCCTCTTATTTCAACATTTGTTTCCACCAAAAAAATCCTATCCAAGCATGCTTTCTGTATTCTGTTTACATCCTCTTTCAAAAATAGTTTTTCTCCACCATACACTACTTTTTTGGCCAAACCATTTTCTTATAGCTTCTCAATGCATTTCTTCCAATTCATCACAACTCGTGCTCTTATATAGCTTACCCCATCTTAAGGTAACTTGAATCTACTGAGCTCAGATCCTGAACTAAGGGACGACGCAATGCAGCAGCACAAAACAATTAACACAAACAGCAATGACAAAAAAATGGAAATTGGCAAAGCAAGCTGCCGTATATATAAATTAGCAAAGCAATTGCAGTATTACAACTGATATAAGGCAATGTGCAGCAACAAGAAAAATAAATCAGTAGTAAAACTGGCTTAACAGAGTAATACAAAGTGAAATTCAGTAGCGCTATGCCTGGCAAACAGCTGCAGCAAATGCAATAACTTATATCTAAACACGACAAAGCTCAAGCAGAAAAAATAGTACACTTAAGACAACAATGCAGATAAGGGAAATGTCTATTCACATCTTAATATCTATGTCATTAAAGTGGTGCACCACAAGAAGTTATTCTACCAAAAAAATTACCAAGTAGTTGAAAAGAAAATTATGTATGCAGTAACTGTTATTAATCCCTTCTTATTGTTCTTTCCTTTCCAAGTGCTCCATTTTCGAAGAATTTGGATCATAAAATTAGATCTGTTGACAGAAAGTGTTCACATTAGCAAATGCATTTAATTTTATTTTATAAAACCAATGTTACAACATAGCTGGAAACCAGATATCAAATGAAATAAGTAACTATGTATAAAGTAACGCATAAAAGCCATTCAATAGTCATGTGGCATTTCATAAGTTAGTAGAAATTCTCTCAACTCTCGTAGAAAGATGCTTGTCATAATCAGGTGTGCAGATGTAAGTATCTTTCCAAGTAATGAGCGTGTCGTATTTGCGATGCTTTCTAGAAAGGAATGTCAATAACGAGGTTAATGGTCTCTTTTTTTCTTTTCGCCTAATGGCTTTTCCTCCAGGCAAGCGGCACAGCTCGCCATCCACGACGCATTACGTGAAGGTCACTTAACTTTCTTACCGAAATATTTACGACAGTAGTGACAGTCTCATATAAAAAAATTTCACAGGTCGAGAATCTGCGTTGCAATTCTGTAGCAACAAAATCCTATAAATATAACAGTGTCCAAAATATATTCATTGGCATTGTGATACATTCACGCATTTAGACACATTTCATAACTCATAAAGTACGATTCATGGTTTCCACCATCCTTTTTCACAAGTCAGAGTCCCTAACCACTACTCATTGTTCCTTAACTTATTACACATATACATATTCATCGACACTTCTTCAATATTTCACCATAATAAATACACAGCATTTTCAAATTCCTCATATAGCATCAGCTTATTTATCATAAACATACCTCAACAGCATAATACACATCATCATCGTAATAATATCATAACATCTCAATCAATTCTCAAAATCGTCGTAGCTTCCTCCAATAATTTCAAAACCTAAAATAAAATTCTCTGCTCATTTCAATAGTGTCATCTACCTCAAACGTACTTTAAAATCATGATCCCATACGAAATACATCATTCAGAGCTCTCATAGTATCACAATGGTTCCGAAAAAATATGAACAGTTCACAAAGTACAGACAAAATACAGTTTCATAAGTGTGAAGTTATCCAACTGTGTAATTGTGTAAACATGTGTCACTGATGTAGTAAAAAGATGTTTGTTTCTCTGTCAAATAATCAGATAGCTGTGTAATTCTGTTTTAGAGGAATATGGTACTGATGTGTAAAGTTGTATAAGCAAATACCATATTAGCTAGGGCTCCTTGTGTTTCCCACACACATGGTACACAAAGTAAGCGTGTACCCCCTGAGGATTAATGTAATTATACATTCAGGTGTTACAGTTTACAGCAATGGAATGAAATCTATCACGAAAAACTTTCTTTATAATTCAAAAATCTTGAAAAATAAATGGTTTAAGTACAAAATTAACCACTAAAATGTGTGTCCTGTAGCGCTAAATGTGCGTCTTGATGTAAGATAATTCTGTGGAAGTGTCGTAGTTATCGTCCTCTGTAAGCAAAGTTCTGCTGAAGTCAGTGTACTTACCTCATCATAAACGAAAGTGAAATGCTTTGTGTATAGATATCATAGTTATTACGTACCTTACCGTGATCAAGAAAGTACTATAATGTAATGTATTGTTGTGCTACGAAAAAGGCTGTCCCATTGTAGCTATACCACTAAAGTTACTACTAAAACATGTTTTACTTTCCAGAATAATACAGAAAAACCGTGCAGATATAAAAACAGATACGCCGCAAAAGCAACAATGTAAATTGTGCCACATATTAGTAGTGTCGTGATATAATCGTGTAGCTATCAAAGAAACCAAATGCTAAGTCATCTTTAATCTCACCGAATGTACTTCCAATAAAGAGTATCTTTTCAAGTACCAAAATGTTGCATTAAAATCTCATTAGCAGTATATGGTCTAAGTATGTAAGCCTGATAGTCGTTACGTAATCGTGCAACTAACAAGCAAGAATGTACAAATAACAACACTGTGTCATCTGTTCACTATAACAATGCATTCGTAATTTGTGTTTCAATAAGTTCTCTTGGTTCTTGACTGGATATTTAACTTCAAACATTGTTGGATGGTAACAGTTTCTTAAGTCTGACAAAGTATACTAGAAATGTGAAGTGAAAAGTTTTATGGCAAAGACAAAGTTAAAAAGGAGATTATCTTTCAATAAACGGTTTTGCATGTGAAATGTGGTGTAAACCTTTACTCTTCCTAGTACGCAGAGTTTCAACTTCAACGCAATTATCATGTGGTATACATCGGTAAGGAATACTGCAATTTTTCTCAACGTTAGCGTCTATGTTATTTTTCTCTGAGCCAGCCAGCGCACGTGGCTACCTGCGGTGCGAGTCATTGTCTGTCTCTTTGTTGGCGAGCGTCCTTATTGGGATTAGGACATCTAACTTCTACAAATTCACCTTGTCAAGAGGGCCCTGCCCTGTTTGAATCCCACCAGTTCTGATGAAATTCAGGTCTGGCATTATGATTATATCGTCTGTCGTCATGTCGGTAGATTCCATAGTTTCTTTCTTGTCGGTCACATGGTGGAAAATTTCTCCCTGAATCGTAACTGCGCACTGGACCGTTTCGTCTAAAGTTCTTCTGTCTCCCTTGATAATAATTATTTTGGTTCCCATATTGTCTGTTTCTCTGATTGTTTCTGTGATGGTCACTATCACGGAGAGGTGATCTTTCCCTGTAATTACTACTACTCTGCCAACGGTTGTCATACGGGTGGTGTCTGTTTTCGTCACAATTTGTGTTGTGAGAATAGCCTTGTCGTCTCCAGTTATTATTTCTTTCATCGCGGAATTGCGACGAATGTGACCTGTAATTGTTGTGCTCCTGTTTTCGCATTCCGCGATTGTCAGTGTCAATTTCCAATTCTTGTAACAGTCCCTGAAATGCTTCAATATCGTCTTTGCAACGTCCTGGCAAAATAATCTGTTGTCGATGTTCAGGCAATTTGATTAAGCAAATGTGGATGAGTTCTGAGGGGCTGTATGGGTTTTACAGGTACTGATTCTTGTGCAACATGTCTACAAAATATTTCACAAGACTGTAAAATTCAGATTGTTTGAAATGTTTCATCATTACGATGCTATGTTTTACTCGGTCTTGTGTAGCTTGATACCAATATGCTGAGAGGAACGCATGATAAAATTCTCCTTCACTGTGACAATCGTGAATGGCTGATCGCATTCTTACAGCTGGTTCATTCTCTAAATAGCCACACATAAATTCTAATTTGTGCTCTAATGACCAGTTGGGAGGAAATCAATGAGAGAATTGATGAAACCACGCTTGTGGATGAATGTCGTTGCCGGAATTCTTAAATGTTTTGAATTTACATGTAGTAATAAACAGCTTATAGTCAAAATCATCATGTCTGCGAGTCGCATGTCGGTCATTGTTACGTCATTTCGGCGGTTCCATCTCAAAATTCGGTGTACCTTGCCAATTTCTTTCATAATTTCCGAAGTGCCCTGTGTTATTATTTTGTGGTTGTTCCGTATTTCTATGTCCCTCTTCCCGTATTGGAGCGCGAGTGTCCTCTGAAATACGTAATTCTTGTATTACCTGTGTCAGCTGATCTTGTACTTCCCGGATTTCTCTTTGGTGTGGCGTATTAATTTGATTCTGATTTTGTTTGAATTTCCTAATTTGTTCACACTCATCTGTGTCATTAAAGACTACCAATTCTGTGTCATTCAGATTATCATCTACCTTCGTAGATAAATTATTTAGCTGATCCGAAAGTTCAACTACTTTCTCTGATAATGAACTAATTTCCTCCGTGTGTCTTTCTGAACCAATTTTCAGAGTATCTACTGTGTCCTTTAAGTTTTCCAGAGTTTTTGCAAGTTGCGTAACGGAATCGATAGATGCAACTGAGTCAATTTTAGCTTGCAAGGTCTCATGATTTTCATGAACAGTAGTTTGCGGTTCTTTTACGGCTGCTTCGTGATTCTGTAATGCATTTTCATGCCGCGAAAAAATAGGTTGAAAATGCTCACAAATTTGTGTTTTTACGTCATTAAACACTTTTTGACATTTCGATTCGATTTTATGTAACTCAGTAGTTAAATCTTCACGTGTTTGTTCAAGTGTGGTGTCTAACTTCCGAAGATTTTGTTCCATTGTGTCTAACTTTTGAAGCCTTTACTGTGTTTGTCTCTGATTTTGTTCCAGTGTCTAACTTTTGAAGCTTTTGCTGTGTTTTTCTCTGATTTTGTTCCATTTGTTGCATTAATTACAATAATAATGTATTAGTGTCTGGAATCTGTTTCTCTATGCTTTTTGGCAGTGCATTTTCACCGGCAACATTCAGTTTTTGACAAGCAGAAAATGTGTCTTGACTCATTTGAGAATACGGTGAGGACCCAAATCCTGAGTCTACAGTACTTGCAATATAGTTTTCTGTCATTTCGGATTCATGAGACGAGCTGTGGCCGACCGATCGATTGATAATGTTTCCCTGTTCACTACTTGTTTCACTGTCTTCACCATTATTTGCCGCCTGCTCCCTTTCCCTATGCACAGTTACGAAATTACTACCCCGAATGTCTGTTAATTCATTACACAGTGGTGCTGATAAGCTACGCTCGTCGTCACTATTATTTGTCAGATTACTTTGGAACCTAGTGTTACGTTTTTCACACGCCATTATTGTCACAATATTTCACACGATAACACAAAAAAGCACAATTTGAAGAGCAAAAATAAGAGAACACATTAACATAGCACTGAAAATATTATCTAGTTAATTGCAAGCGCAGCTGCGAAATACTTGGTGCATATCTACATGCATGCCACAACTGTTTTACTGTACAACAGTGAACGACTGCAACTACAAAGGAGATTCTCTCTACAATTACGCGATAGCAATAAACAAAAGCTACACTAATTACACAAATTACAAGAAAAAATCAGAAGATTTCAGTGCGGTATCCTCGGCTAAGGGTCGACATATGAAACGTCCCCTTAGAAAAATTATACATGACTGTGCTTAAACTGACACACAATATTTTTGGCGCTACGCGATCTGACTTTCAAAAATCCCTAACAGGTATAGTTAGCAAATGAAAGATTTTGATAGAGAACAAACAATGTATTTACCTTCAAAGTGTTCAAAAGTCATAACATATATAGCAGTTCATGACATCCATTCCCACAAATGTACTGTTTCTGATGGGCACACGTCCAGATCATCTGCTCTCAAAAATCCGCCATCTCACTTCCCCACTTCCACCACTGCTGGCGGCTCACCTCCAACTGCGCAACGCTACGCGCTGTTAACATCCAGCTACCCAACACTACAATGGCAGACAACAATGCAAACTAGCCACAGACTGCACACAGCACAGCCAGTGATTTTCATACAGAGCGCAACGTGGTGTTACCAATAAGAAAACCTAAACAGCCTACTTACAAGCTTCCAATTCTTTTTCTTTTTCATAACAGTGAAGGGAGTAATACCATATGCAGAAATCCGGTAACACTTTAGTGCACAAAGTTGTTTTAAAACGATCTAAATAACGAACCGTGAAATGGTTGGAATCCGTAAGTAGAATTAACCTATGTAGGTCAGTTCCAGTTACCGATTTCAGTATTTGTTAGATGCTACTTTTCGTCAGTTTCAGTTACTTGTGTACTCGTCCCATTAGATTGAACAGCATTAAAGGTTAACACTGATTCATAATATTATTACTTCACCATGCGCTATACTCTACTGTATTTAAAGGTACTCCGTGCTTTTCTTAGTCGCGTAATTTACGTTAATAATTTGTGTCAGACATGTACACTTGTTTCTTTTCTGTACTTATTTATTTTTTTACCTTTAATTGTTGCCGGTATAATTTGTCACTAAGTAACTAATCACGTGAAATGTGTTTGTAATTTTATCATGTGCTACATTAGTTTGTTTACGAATATCATCAGCTTCTTTCAAAGATTGCCTCTGTGTAGCGTCTCTGACATATGTATGATGTCATTGCTCAAAGCCGACGAGTAGAATCGAACACTAGAATTGACCCTGGTACTTTATTATGTATTCATGGTCCGTGAAGTTCAGAACTGAAATGTCAATCAGTGAAAGTAGTTCGATGCAACTCGCAAAAATTCTCTAGAAAATCGACAGCCTTTGATACCCTGACGTGAGAACAATTTTGCCTGGCATTGTGGCTTTGTGTTGAATATTTGTCTGCCTTGCCCTGATTTCTATTGCCAGTCACTATTTCATTTAGATGAAAAAAAAAAAAAACACGGCCGGCCAGAGTTGCCGAGCGGATCTAGACCCTTCAGTCTGGAACTGCGCGATCGCTACGGTCGCAGGTTCGAATCCTGCATCGGGCATGGATGTGTGTGATGTCAAAGGTTCATATGGCTCTGAGCACTACGCGACTTAACTTCTGAGGTCCTCAGTCGCCTAGAACTTAGAACTAATTAAACCTAACTAACCTAAGGGCATCACACACATCCATGCCCGAGGCAGGATTCGAACCTGCGACCGTAGCGGTCGCTCGGCTGCAGACTGCAGCGCCTAGAACCGCACGGCCACTCCGGCCGGCTGTGTGCTGTCCTTAGGTTAGTTAGCTTTAAGTTTTTCTATGTTCTAGGAGACTGATGACCTTCGATGTTAAGTCCCATAATGCTCAGAGCCATTTGAACCATTTTTGAACCAGTCACTGTTTTTAGACAAAGGTGTATGTTCCACGAGCATTTCAGTGAAACATAAAATAGGTAAAGACGAAAAAAACCAGAAGTGCTCGGGACTGGAAATAGATGATTCGAGTCTTGTTGCGTTCATTATTAAAAATGGCTCTGAGCACTATGGGACTTAACATCTGTGGTCATCAGTCCCAAAGAACTTAGAACTAGTTAAACCTAACTAACCTAAGGACATCACATACATCCATGCCCGAGGCAGGATTCGAACCTGCGACCGTAGCAGTCGCGCGGTTCCGGACTGAGCGCCTAGAACCACTCGGCCACCACGGCCGGCCGTTCATTATTACCTTTTCCTTTATTTTTCAATTATGTTTGAATATCTATGTCATTTACATATACGATTCTTCACCTATATGCTGAGTAATAAATTTTATTGTCATTGTAGTAACAAAAGCACTTCTTCTTATTTCGAATTCCGTATCACAAATAAAAATTCAGTTTTAGTTGCATATATAAATTTTTAATTACCCCTGCTTGATAAAAGATTATTAACAAAGATCGTTTAAATTAAAATAGCATTACAAATAATTTTTTTCATCTGGGCATGCACCTTAGTTTAATAATTTGTGTCAGCTATGAGTCGAACCTAGGCCTTCTGCCAGCTGGCGACCGTTTTAGATTAGATTAGATTAGATTAGTAATTGTTCCATAGGTCATGAATACGACACTTCGTAATGATGTGGAACGTGTCAAGTTAATAAAAGGTGTCTATACAAGATATTACATTAGACAAAATATTACATGGCACTCAATTTTTTTTGTGGAGGTTGGGAAATTACCCACCTACTATATCCAAAAATTCATCTAATGAGTAGAAGGAGTTGCCATTAAGAAATTCTTTTAATTTCCTTTTAAATGCTATATGTCTATCTGCCAGACTTTTGATGCCATTAGGTAAGTGACCAAAGAGTTTTGTGGCAGCATAATTTACTCCCTTCTGAGCCAAAGTTAGTTTTAACCTTGAGTAGTGAAGATCATCCTTTCTCCTAGTGTTGTAGCCATGGACACTGCTATTACTTTTGAATTCGTTCGGATTGTTAATAACAAATTTCATAAGTGAAAATATATATATTGTGAGGCTACAGGGAAGATTTATAGCTCTTAAATAAGTGTCTGCAGGATGATCTTGGATGAGGTCCAGCAATTATTCTGATTACACGCTTTTATGCAATGAACACTCTTTTACTCAATGATGAGTTACCCCAGAATATGATGCCATACGAAAGCAGAGAATGAAAATGGGCGTGGTAAGCTAATTTACTCAGATGTATATCGCCAAAATTTGCAATGACCCTAATACCACATAGCCACAGCGCCTTGTTTAAAATCGACCAACATTAAGGTATTACACACAGTCGGAAAACTTCATATCCTATTTTCTCGACAACTTTTTAGAATTTCATGGAGGGCTTTTGGAGAGTAGAGTTTTGAACACAGAATATATGGGAAAAGGTTTCTGAGCATTTTCAGATCTCAACGTTCTGTTACCTAACTTGTCCTTGTACTCTTGAAACAATCTTCTGTGGCGTTTCGCTTGTTTAACGCACAATATCTGAAATTTTGAAAGAACGAAGAGAGATGTTCAGATATGAACAGCTACTCTACTTTTGTGTCACCTGTCTTCCCACTGGTGCGCTAGCGTCCTTCATGTTTTCCTATATTTTGCTAATCTTTTCATCTCTCTGTAACAACTACATGCAAAACATAAATCTTCTTCTTCTTGCCCTTATCCCATATCTTCAAGGGGTCGGCATGTTAACTTGTATTTCGCAGTGCTTGTGACAGTTTCTGGCAGGGTGCCCTTCCTGTGCCTCACCCCTTGTTTGGAAATTGCATAATGGAAGCAGAACGAGGCTATTCACCTAGTCGGATGAGAGAAACGGCCTAGAAACCACAGTCATCCTGATCACCACATCAGTCTTCGTCGTTAACCAACTGGTGCATTCGACCCGGGACCGGCCAGAATCCCAGCATGCCTAGGCGTGTGGACAACAGGGCGGGTCTTATTCAAAAGCTGAATAATTAAGAAATTTAATAATGAAGACACTCACATGGTTAGCAGACAATAAAACAATCCCAGATAAATGATACGGCAGCCATAGACTGTCTCCCACTCGCATTTTAACTCTTTGCTTCAAAACTTTTGGCGACGAGATAACAAATACGTTCAAGGAGTGTGTTTACTAACTTCGTGGATGGAGTTTTGCCGTTAATACCCGCAGACGAAGTATCGAAGACTCTGCAAAACTTTAGATTTGAAAGTTGCCGTTTCATGGGACTCCTCAATGAAAGTTAACCAGTGGTTTCCAGAATGAGATTTTCACTCTGCAGCGGAGCGTGCGCTGATTTGAAACTTCCTGGCAGATTAAAACTGCGTGGCGGACCGAGACTCCAACTCTGGACCTTTGCCTTTCGTGGGCAAGTACTCTACAAACTGGGTTACCCACGCACCACTCACGCCCGCTCCTCACAGCTTTACTTCCGCCAGTATCTCGTCTCCTACCTTCCAAACTTTACAGAAGTTCTCCTGCGAACCTAGGAGGACTCCGCTATATCCTTTCTGTCAGGAGTGCTAGTCCTGCAAGGTTCGCAGGAAAACTTCTGTAAAGTTTGGAAGGTAGGAGACGAAATACTGGCGGAAGCAGAGCTGTGAGGATGGGGCGCGAGTCGTGTTTGGGAAGCTCAGATGGTACAGCACTTGCCCGTGAAAGGCAAAAGTCCCGAGTTCGAGTCTCGGTCTGGCACACAGTTTTAACCTGCCAGGAAGTTTCTTAATCAGTGGTGCTGACTATATAAAATGATTGAGAATGTAGTAAAATTTACTATCAACATTTATTTTTTAAGGAAAAACAGACATAAATTATAGTTATTCACTGAATATAGTAAACAACCAACAGTTGTGTTAAGAGAACAATGGACAGTGATTCTGGGTGGCAGACTTGAGTCAAATAGTCTGACCCTAAAAATGTGGATCATGCCATATGAATTGACCAGACGGTGAGCAGACTTTGATTGGTGATCTGCAGTTGTCTATATAGGTGCAGCTGAGAGCAAGTGACGATTGAGATCTGTGGGCCCTGACAAGGCCGGAGCAACAGTACGTTACCTAGTTTGCCTCGTCCAGCTACGTAACTTGCAGCTGGCGATATGTGTGCGACGGAGGCGAGGCGTAAGGCGCCACCTGTGGTTCGATCGCGGCCACGAAAGAAATGCAAAATCTCAATGTGTAGCGATCACGCAGACGGATCGCAATTTACTCTCTACCAGAGCCCTGAAATCACAGTAGATTTCAGTGTGTGACACACCCGTTCACTGGTAGTACCAAGGACCAATCTGGCTCACTCGTACGACAGTGCGCACAAGAATACCAAACGTCAAGACTGGTAAACCAAAAATCAGTAGGTGTGCCCTCGCCAAACGAGCAGCCCGAGACGTTTGAGGTCACACTGTCGGTATAGTAAGAACCGCAGGCTCTCCAGTCTAATTACTTGCAAGTGAAGTCGGTCTTAGGACAGATCCCAAGCACCAACCACACATAACAGAGCTTCGATCAAAAGATCCTTTCAGACCAAAGTCCAGAACCCGAGTGCCTCGCACCTCTCCCGATAAAAAAAATTCCGTTTTCCCACAAAATGCACTAACGACAACGCCTTCTCTCCGTCTTGAGCCAGTCACATGGCTTTAGAGGCGCTAAATCTCCCCTCCTACAGTACAGCACAAACTCATGTCGAACCAGCGCAAGAGCTAAGAAACCTGCGTCTTTGAAAAAAAAAAACGCCAATTACTAGTTTTTTCAAGTATTTGCGGAGGCAGAAGATGTTTTTTTAAAGAGTCGCGTCGCTTCCCACGGCAACAAGCGAACAGATACAATCTTGAAGATCTTTATCTAAATCGCCTGTGCCGTGGAGCATGTTAGTCCTAGTCATGAGGTGTATGGGAGAGTCAGACAAAACCGGGTACCATAACTTAAAATTGTTATAAAAACATATCTATTAGCAATAGATCAACAAACCATAGTTTTTTAGGTTTCTGACTTATTTGTTATCAACATATTATTATGTTTTTGATTTAAACTTAACAAACAATTTTTTACAATTTTTTTGTTCAGCAGGTGGAAAAACCCGGTTTTACCTCATGGGTTTGGTAAAACTGAGTACCCATTTAAATCAATACAAAACAATGTATACTACTGTAAAACTTTTATTGAAAACCTTTTAACTCAATACAGACTTCGAAATTGTCAATAAATGTAAGTTTAGACTCCCCCAAGTTCCTTTACTAAATATTTCGACCTAAAATACTTGAAAATCAGTGATATTAGGCCAATTTTACTTTATACGGTAAATTGTCAGTTTATAATATTATAAATTAAACATAATTGACATATTTAAAAAAATCTTTAAATTTAATTATTAATTTTGTAGAACTGGCTGAACACATTTTCCAAACAAAACTTAGCCCTAATCAACTAAGAACAGAAGTCACAAACAAATGTGTCGTCCTGTTCTTCGGCGTTGGAGCACGCCTCATGTGCCAAACCATGACAGGAAATGCACTGAATCCATCCTTCTTTTTGAACGAGACAGTGTATAGAACTCGTTGCAAAATATGCAAGCTTCCTTAGGGTTGCCTTTGTCTGAAGACCTAGAACTCTCATCAAATATCTTCTTTGATTTTTTCGCCAGGCTACATGTTGTTCAGATTGATTGCTTCTCCACAGATTTTATCATTTTGGAACTTTTGCCTCTCTGGTTTCGAGCGGCTAACAGAAATGGTAAAGGCTGCCAGTCTTTCTTGCAAGATGAAAGCAGAGCTGACCATTTGCAGCATAGTCGACAGGACCGTTTGCGGACCTCTGGTACAGAGCCAAGTGTAGGGTCTGAATCAGAGGCTCAGACGGTTCTGCGACCGTGTAGGCTGCAGATTCTTCTACTTGCACCAAAGGGTGGTTGAGTTTCGGGTTCCGCTGAATAGATCAGATGTCCACTATTCGTAGGAGGCGGCTACACGGGTAGCAGAGACTGTGAGGCGTGGACTAGGCGGTTTTTTAAGTTAGAGGGTCTCGGGAAAACACAAGAAGGGCTTCAGTCACAAAGAGTGCAGGCTGAACACAGGAAGAACGTAGATACGGGAACCTTTGGCATAACAGCTCCAAGCGCTAATAGAAAGCACTGATGCTCTAATCGTTATAGGCACTGAAAGCTGGCTAAAGCCGGATATAAGCTCAGCCGAAATTTTTGCGAAGAACCGAACGGTGTTCCGAATGGATAGGCTAAACACGGTAGGCGGTGGCGTGTTTGTTGCTGTTAAAAGTAGTTTAACCTGTCGCGAAATTGAAGGAGATACTTCCTGTGTGCCGGCCGAAGTGGCCGTGCGGTTAAAGGCGCTGCAGTCTGGAACCGCAAGACCGCTACAGTCGCAGGTTCGAATCCTGCCTCGGGCATGGATGTTTGTGATGTCCTTAGGTTAGTTAGGTTTAACTAGTTCTAAGTTCTAGGGGACTTATGACCTCAGCAGTTGAGTCCCATAGTGCTCAGTGCCATTTGAGCCATACTTCCTGTGAGTTAGTACGGGCAATGGTCATTGTTGACAACCGGAATAAAATAATAATAGGATCCTTTTACCGACCTCCCAATTCTGATGATGCAGTTGCTGAAAGGTTAAAAGAAAACGTAAGTTTGATTTCAAACACGTACCCGATGCATACGATAATAGTTGGTGGTGACACTAATTTACTCTCTATAGCTTGGCGACAATACATGTTTAATTCAGGAGGTACGTATAAAATATCATCCGAAATTGTGCTAAACGCATTCTCTGAAAATTATTTCGAGCAGTTAGTCCATGAGCACACTTGAATAGTAAGCGGTTGTAAAAACACACTTGACCTCTTAGCAACAAATAATCCTGAGCTAATAACGAGCATCAAAACCGACACAGGGCTTAGTGAACACAGGATTGTCGTAGCGAGATTGAATACTGTAATCCCCAAATCCTCGAAAAACAAGCGAACAGTATACCTATTCAAAAAAGCAGATAAAAATTGACTTGCCGCCTTCCTGAGAGACAATCTCCAAATTACTATTATAAGGGGAGACCATATGTGGCTTGGATTGAAAGAAATTGTATCGGCAGAAATTGACAGATTTATACCAAATAAATTAACAAACGACGGAGCTGATCCTCCTTGGTACACAAAACCCCTTTAGAACACTGTTGCAGAAACAACGAAACAAACATGCCAAATTTAAACAGACGCAAAATCCCTAAGACTGTCAATCTTTTACAGAAGCTCGAAATTTAGCGTGGGCTTCAATGCGAGATGCTTATAACCGTTTCCACAACGAAACTCTGTCTCGAAACCTGGCAGAAAATCCAAAGAGAGTCTGGTCGTATGTGAAGTATGTTAGCGGCAAGAAACAATCAATGCCTTCACTGCGCGATAGCAATGGAGATGCTATCGAAGAAAAAATGGTTCAAATGGCTCTGAGCACTATGGGACTTAACTTCTAAGGTCATCAGTCCCCTAGAACTTAGAACTACTTAAACCTAACCAACCTAAGGACATCACACACACACATCCGTGCCCGAGGCAGGATTCTAACCTGCGACCATAGCGCCCAGAACCGCTCGGCTACTCCAGCCGGCTACTATCGAAGACAGTGCTGCCAAAGCAGAGGTACTAAACACAGCCTTCCGAAATGCCTTCACAAAAGAAGACGAAGTAAATATTGCAGAATTCGAATCGAGAACAGCTGCCAACGTGAGTGACGTAGAAGTAAATATCCTCGGAGTAGTGAAGCAACTTATGTCACTTAATAAAAGTCTTCTGGTCCAGACTGTATACCAATTAGGTCCCTTTCGGAGTATGCTGATGCATTAGCTCCACACTTAAAAATCATATACAACCGTTCGCTCGACGAAAGATCCGCACCCAATGACTGGAAAGTTGCACATGTCACACCAATATTCAAGAAAGGCTGTAGTAGTAATCCACTAAATTACAGGCCCATATCGTTAACGTCGATATGCAGCAGTGTTTTGGAACATATATTGTAGTCGAACATCATGAATTACCTCGAAGAATACGGTCTAGTGACACACAGTCAAAACGGGTTTAGAAAACATCGTTCCTGTGAAACACAACTAGCTCTTTATTCACATGAAGCGTTGAGTGCTATTGACAAGGGATTTCAGATCGATTCAGTATTTGTGGATTTCCGGAAGGGTTTGACACTGTACCACACAAGCGGCTCGTAGTGAAATTGCGTGCCTATGGAATATCGTCTCAGTTATGTGAGTGGATTTGTGATTTCCTGTCAGAGAGGTCACAGTTCGTAGTAGTTGACGGAAAGTCATCGAGTAAAACAGAAGTGATTTCTGGCGTTACTCAAGGTAGTGTTATAGGCCCTTTGCTGTTTCTTACTATATAAACATATGAGTAGCAGCCTTCGGTTGTTTGTAGATGACGCTGTCGTTTATAGATTAATAAAGTCATCAGAAGATCAGAACAAACTGCAAAACGATTTAGAAAAAGTATCTGAATGGTACGAAAAGTGGAAGTTGACCCTAAACAACGAAAAGTGTGAGGTCATCCATACGAGTGATAAAATGATCTCGTTAAACTTCGGTTACACGATAAATCAGTCTAATCTAAAAGCTGTAAATTCAACTAAATACCTAGGTGTTACAATTACGAACAACTTAAATTGAAAGGAACACATAGAAAATGTTGCTGGGACGGCTAACCAAAGACTGCGTTGTATTGGCAGGACACTTAGAAAATGTAACAGACGTACTAGGGTGACTGCCTACACTACGCTTGTCCGTCCTCTTTTACAATACTGCAGCGTGGTGTGGGATCCTTACCAGATAGGACTGACGGAGTACATCATAAAAGTTCAAAGAATGGCAGCACGTTTTGTATTATCGCGAAATATGGGACAGAGTGTCACAGAAGTGATACAGGATTTGGGCTGGACATGATTAAAAGAAAGGCGTTTTTCGTTGCGACGGAATCTTCTCACGAAATTCCAATCACCAGCTTTCTCCTCCGAATGCGAAAATATTATGTTGACACCGACCTACATAGGGGGGAACGATCACCACGATAAAATAAGGGAAATCAGAGCTCGTACGGAAAGATATAGGTGTTCATTCTTCCCGTGTGCTATACGAGATTGTAGAACAGAGAATTGTGAAGGTGGTTCGATGAACCCTCTGCCAGGCACTTAAATGTGATTCGCAGAGTATCCATGTAGATGTAGATGTAGATGTTTTGGTCTACTAATATATGTAGCCCTATTAGGCTTGAAAAGTGTTCCTTTCAAATTTTTTTTTCTTCCCGCTCTTATTTCTTTTTTACTTCTTCTTGCAACTCGTTTTTGTATAGTAAAGAAGTGAGCATCGCTGTTTTACCATTTTTTTGTATCGCTTTCATTGGTCTGTTGGTTATCGCCAACAGTCTCTCGTAAGAGCAACATGGTAATATGATTAACGATACCGTACCCATAGGAGAAAAGCTACATAAAAATAAAGATTTCGGAGATTCAAGTAAAACTGTCACCTAATGTGCTTGATTCTACATGACGAGCGAGGAAGTTATCGGAAGAACAGTTCTATTCTACAATGAGCAATAATAAGTGTTCCTTGTTAAATTTTGTGCAGTTGATGAAAACTGAACTCAACAAGATCGTTTCACATGCTACATATAAAAAAAGGGATAAAGAAAGACTTTAACTAATTTGTGAAATAAAGCTACTTTAAATTTATCATCGGAAAAGTTTTCTTTTAGCAGTACATTTCCTCATCTTTTTTTTTCTATAAGAAGACTTCAAGAGCCTTATTTCGTAAACCGTGTATTATGGCAAGACCAGATCGAGACGACAACTCATGGAGCTAAACTGCATGCTTTACATTTCTAAATCAAAATCGTGGTTTAATGAATAGTAAACTGAGTCGGCTAGGAGGGTTCCTCAAAGATAAATACATTTTAAGTTACTCAGTTTAACAAACCGCTCATTTGTACAGTATAGTTGTTAGCCGAAACGTCGAAGAAAGTTTTAAGAAAGAATTGGTAGAAAAAAATGGAATGGTAGGTGAGCCGAGTCAACGAGGCCAATCGCTGAAGAGAGAACGAAAAAGCTAGTTGTGAAGTCTAGAGGCCTAAGGATCTGAAAAATAGAAGAAAATTATTAAGACGACTGCTGGCAGTAAGCAGCAGATACAGGTTCAAATCCATGGATGCAAAAATTTGATTTCTGACGACGTATTCATTCCGTGATAGGTTCAGCGCCTCTGGACAGATTTCGCTTATGTCATGTCAATGCTTCTTGTGTAAACACGATAATCAACAGTGATGTACTGCTGCAACACTTTAAATAATTGATAAACGGCACCTCAGCAGAAGCGTCAGATAAGTAGGGTTGCTTCTTTTCGCAAATGCTGTTTCACGTGTTTAGCGATTTTGACAGCAAATATTGAGCTAATAGCAACACATTTTTTCCGTTACGGAAATCACCAATGGAAACCATTGCACTGGTTCATCACCACGACCGAAGACAGCCATCAGGTGACAATCATTGTGAGAAAAATGTTAACATTTTTCTCGTTATGAAGGGAAAAGTCTTCGTGGAACCACTGATTACATGATGGCCTGCGGAAAAATAAACGTCTCTTAACTCTTGTACTCAAATTATTGCCTGCTAACAAAGTACAAGTCTCCCAGGCACACAACATTAAACTTCTTAGCTCAAGGTCTCATCACATTTCTCTGTTCTCAGCAACCAGAAGCGACCTACTATGACTTCATGTACTACATCTATATCCAATCTCAAAATCAGTTCAGTACACATATTATGATGATGATGAGGTCCCATACTCCGAGGAGCATAGGGGACGATGCGAGAGACCCGCACCGACGTACTAGTCAGTGTCCTAGTGGAGGTGGTTTGCCATCACCTTCCGCCGACCGCAGTGGGGATAAATGATGATGATGAAAACGACACAACACCCAGTCATCTAGAGGCAGGAAAAATCCCTGACCCCACCGGGAATCGAACCCCGGGCAACTTGCACGGGAAGCAAGAACGCTACTGCAAGACCACGAGCAGTACACATATCTCACCAAGTAATTAATTACAGGATAGGATTCTTCTGCACTGTTGGCACGGCTGGATAAAATTGAGACACCACCCATGGCTAACACAAGGGGCCATGGAAACAGGTAAGTTGGTGTTGGGAAGGCGAAATTACATCAGAGCCCACCTGCTGATAAGGCAAGTATCGTCTTCGAGGCATCTGTGCTGTTACAACACATTATGGCCAAACAGAGAACCATAGGTGTATTAGGTTGAAGCATGAGAAAGGCAGAGCCACTGGATATGAGTGTCCTGACTGCTTCATGTCGAAGCCATGGCTCTACTGTGACTTACGTAATAGGCACCGATGCTTTAGCGAAACAAAAATGGGTCAACCACATACAAGCACTCCTTATTTCTGTACAGAAGTATTTCAGTCTCCCAACCACCAGCTCCGAGAGCGCAGCTATGTCTGTCTGCGAGTCTACCTGTCACCACTTCCGGACTCTGCCGCTGGTAGCTGCAGCTCTGTAGTGCCGCTGGTTGCTGCAGCACCGTAGTTCTTGCTGAGTCGAATGGTGGGCCTTCCTCAGTTGCTACCCTGGTGGTATACGGTTCGAGTCCAGGATAAAGCAGTTGCTCAGCCACCATCCTCGTCTTGGGTCTGTACGCCTCAGGACGCCCTGACCCGTGCAACCAATTTCCCTCTACTCTGCATTGTGGGCTGCCATCAGCTTTCTTGCTGAGTAGCTGCGTCATTACCCCATCAGCAGCAAGACGCTTTTGACAGCGGCCTCCAGATTATGTCCTGGGAGGGAGTATCGACGGTTGTAAACAGCTGAGAAATAATTGAATGATGTTTCCATGACGATACGGTGGTCGACCATCAGTCATCCACTTAGCGCTTCACTGCCAATCCACGCACGGCGGTGAGTTGCTAACCTCCTGACCTCTGACGACTCGGTTCAATCACTCAGCACAGAGGCTTGCCACTCTGGCCTTTATGTGTCAGAAGGATGAGCCACCCCTGAATTTAGGTGGGAGAGGAACCTCGCTTGCCACCATCGCTGGAGGAGACAGCATGACTACTACATGGTTGCAGTTTCATCAATGTACAATGTGGCGAATAATTTTTTTGTTGTTGTTTCGTTTTCACTTCAGGGATAATTGCAGCTGAACGGGGCTATCGTCAAGTGTTCAATTGTTCAATTGTAATCGTGAGTGCTTGTGAGGAAAGTGAGCTCAGACTGTGTTCTGGAAATAGCAGAATATGTTAGTTAGTTTGTATCGTTTGAAGCAGGCAATCTATTGATTTGGAAAGGCTATGGCTCATTGTGTTTAAATATGTATGTCACGAGTAACATTCAGGTGGAAGATTATGTTATGATAAGGCGTTACGTTAGTGATATGCTTAAAGTCTCTCATCTTCGTTCTCGTTTTTCTCTTGATGCTTATAGTATTTGTGTGATTCTTAGAGCGTGAACTACATCGTTTTCGATACCATATAGGCCTACTTCAGACAAAACGTTGCAAATTGTAGCAGTCTAAGTGTCTATGCTGCAAGAAATCAGTGCAAAGATATCCAAGCAAATAAAAGCTGCGGAAGCAGACAAGGCAGCCATAGCACTAAAAGTACTGACTGAGAAGAGGAGGAAATGAGATTGGTGCAGTACAATTATTCCAGAAGAGGCGAGGAAGAAGGAGCAGGAATGGGACAACTGGTGGGTTCAAAATGGCCAGTGTGTTTCTCCAGTGGTGAAGAATATTAGGCTTTACTCTGGACTTGAGATGTTAAACAAAACTAGCATCTGCGTGGAAGGAGAAATAACGGGAAATACGTTAATAGTGTGAGTTTAATTGATATGTAGAGCGCTATTGTTGTAGAAGTCAAGGAAATAATGTAAAATTGTTAGCACCAGTATCTTCTAATAATACAAATTCTGAATTAGATGGTGTGCCACACGAAGTGAACGTGTGATGTACTGAATTAAATGAGTGTGAGAGTAGCAACATGGGTGATAATGTTTTAGGTGCAGTAGCACTTACTACAAATGGTTCAAATGGCTCTGAGCACTATGGGACTTAACATCTTAGGTCATCAGTCCCCTAGAACTTAGAACTACTTAAACCTAACTAACCTAAGGACATCACACACGTCCATACCCGAAGCAGGATTCGAACCTGCGACCGTAGCAGTCCGACGGTTCCGGACTGCAGCGCCTAGAACCGCACGGCCACCACGGCCGGCTGCACTTACTACACTGGGCGATAATAGTTTTATTTAGAGACAATAGAGCCTAGCCAAATGTAAGGCGAAGTAAATTTGTCAGTGATTTTTTTGACGTGCAGAGTGCCATGCATATGGTAATTTTGTTGTAGATACTGCAAAGGATACACGAGAAGCTACTGGTGATGTTAACTGCGTTACTTTGTGGTTGATGGAGTAGTACAGACGCGTTTATTTCTAAAGATGCAGATTCGTTACCATCTGTTATGGCTACACCTACTCAAAATGGGGGAGGGAGGAAGAAAAGCGAGACAAGAAATTTTTTGTAAGGCTAATGATAGTGCCAACAAGGATGAGTCCTTTGAGGAATGTATATCAGCGTGTCAAGCTGCTTATAAAGATAATGATACTTGTAGTAATACAGGTACTGAGCAGGAGAAAATGCTGTGTAATTTTTCTTTAGCACTACTCCGTCAGAATCGGGGAAATTGCTGCAGATGATGCACTGGCGCAAGTTTCTGTTATCATTAAAGTAGGATTAGGACATAGTTAAAATTCAATTCACAAGATTAAAAGAAGTAGTTTTTGCTAAAATAAAGCTACAATAAATCACGGCTTTGCAAGAAGTAGCCAATCTGTAATTAGCGTCAAAGAAAGGGTAAGAATTGGAACTGCCAATCAGTGTATTGTGAGTGGTAGTTTTTGTATGAGCATGTTTTAATATGTGTTTCCTGAGAAAATGCAAGGAAAACTTTTGTTTCACAGACAAAGGTCTTAATTAATTTTTTATTTTTTTAGCTCACACGTAAATTTTTCGAGACTATAAAATGAATTAAAGTAATTCAATTCAAGTAAATTTATAAAACTCTCGGCGCTTGTGCAGGGCATTTTCGTTAAAGGTCCGTTCATGTATTTTTAACCGTTTTCTTCTCTATGTGATTTTTCTAATATCGGACTTTGTGAAAAAACACCACAAGAAGACGAGCACAAGAAGACGACGGTGGTTCGAGCTGGACGACTTTTTGTTCAAAAGTACGGAACCTCTGGCCATGCCAAGTCACCCAACAATCTTAGAATAACTAAAGACACAAAATAAAACATACATAGGTTAGTAATAAATATATCCTGAAATAAAAAGACAGTGTAAAAGTACACTTACATTATGTGAATACGAGTGTCTTTTGGTAGCAATTCGTGAATAAAATAATGAAATAATATAGTATTAATGGTGGTAAGTCTAAATACGTCCGATCTGGACAAGATCTAGAAAACAAAAGGTGACTCTTCCTCTTTCGCCAATAATATGACGATCAAAAGCCTTGAAATGTTTCCAGCGGCTGGTTACAATACTTATACAGCCGTGGACTATATCTATGGCTCAAATTATTTATTTCATTGCTTATAATTACGTTTTCGGCTAAGGAAAGCTCAGCATGCAAATGTGCCTTTAAACTGCCCCATGAGTTGCGAGGCGAAAGGACACACCTGCAGGCGAGCAACTCACTCTAAAGCACATTACATATGTAAAGTCTACAAATACAGATGCATATCATGTACAACATACATATCATTACATTATATTTATACAAAACAGATTTTCAATGTTTTCAAGTGTAAAACCGTAAAAGTTTTATGTTGGCATTGCGCCTAGCTCGGCCGTCGCGAAGCGAGTTCATCACATGACACATATTTCATACTCGGTCCGTGTGTTCATGTGCACAGTACGTAGCAGAGACAACATTTATCATCACGGATTTCACAAATGTGGATTAACATTTAAAACAGCTACAAAATCCTAAAGCTGCAACACCCGTTAACCTGAAATTACAAATCCTTATTACTGATTGTCTCTTTCGCACAGTCTTGTGCTTTAAATGTCTTTTTGTTTCTGATATAAAGTCTTTTTTACGACGTATCGTCGTTCAAACTTGTATGGACCGAAAAAACACGGTAACTTTGTAAAGGTGAGCATTGGTTATGGAAGTTAAATGTCATAGTTCGCAGTTTTGATACAGATGCGTGTGCGCGATCACTTGTAGCACATACAATGTAAGATTTCACGGCCGGTATAGTCTTCACTTAAAACTTCCGGGCTGATAGGCCGCTTTACCTCCGAGGATGTCTCCCGCAGTCGGAGACAAAACATCAGGAGAGAGTTTTATACTTCGACCACGGCCTATCAGCCCGGAAGTTTTAAGTGAAGACTTGTAGCACAGTTTATATTTTTGCACTGGTTCCACTGTTTATTTAGATGTCACTGTTTTTGTCCTAGGTCGTACATCGCCTGATAGAAGACTGGTGGATTTCCATTCCACAGCATAAGTTTGTGAAGGCATGGAAGCAGGACCTCGGACGCCACGATGCCAGTGTCGATCCTTGTTTAGAACAGTTGAGAGTGTCCGTCATTTCCGAGAACGTACTGCTCAATGAGGACGCGTCCAAAATTCCTCCGCCCGTCAAGTGGTCTTCATCGTTTTGGAACAAAAATGATCCAGTTCTTGCTATTCAGATTTCCAGAGAAACAGTGATGCTGCGCAATAAATGTCAATTTGCGGTGCATACAAAAGTGCTGGTGCACTTAGATATGACAGTTTTTCATGTGCACAGTTTCTCAAGCGATATACAAATATTCGTACGCAAGTAGTTGTCACGTAAAACGAATGTCCATCGTCAAGTCTTCACGCAGACTATTCGTAACACGATTCTACATTAACAGTTTGTAAAAAACAAATTTCAAACATAAATACTTCATCACGCCTGCATACATAGCAAAGTACCATGAATAGTCTTTTTCAATTGTGCGGTTTTGCAGACCAGTTTCCCCGTAGTCACAAGTTCAGCGACGTATAGTAAACGTCCACAAACAGTTTCAGGTTATGGAAGTCTCATAACTTTTCCATATGGAGAAATGTAACCTTCTACGGCACGTTACTGCAGCCCTTTACTTGTTGTAAAGAAACCCAACTGGAATATCAGAGTTGTTTTGGATGCTCGTGCAATTAATGAGATTATTTTACCTGTTCGTACGAAACCTGAGAATTTAGAGGATCAGCTGCAGAAATTTTTAGATTCTAAGTATTTTTCTATGATAGATCTGACTAATTCGTTCTGGCAAGTCCCAATCACGCCATATTCTAGAAAGTATACTTCATTTATATTCGGGGGGCGAACTTATCAATTTTGTGTCCTTCCCTTCGGTCTGAAAGTCAGTTCAGGCGTGTTTATCACCACATTGGATACTGTACTTGGTTGAATCAGTTACTCACTGCACTGATAACCTGGTCATAGCTTGTAAGACCTGGTCCGAACACATTGATACTTTGCAAAAGATTCTACACAAATTCGCACAAGCTGGAGTTACAGCTAATCTCAAAAAGTCAAAATTTGCTTGCAGTGAAATTAAGTATCTTAGACATATTATTAATGCTCAAGGTATACGACCTGACCCAAGTAAGTTAGATGCAATCAGGAATTTTCCTAGTCCACCGACTAGAAAGCAATTGAAATCATTCCTTGGACTCTGTTCTTTCTTTCGACGATTTTTACCACACCAACTTTTAAACAGCAAGCATCTACGGGGACTTACTCAAAAAGAATCAGATATGGATATGGTCTGACCAGTGTCAGAAAGACTTTGATAGTATTAAGCATGCTTTGGCTAGCGCAAACATTTTGGATCACCCTGATATTAATTTAGAATTTTGTATGACATGTGACGGTCCATCATATGGTTTAGGCTGTTGTTTGTTTCAAGTTGTAAAGAATGAACAAGAACATGTGAAAATTATTATTTTTACGAGCCACACACTTAGTGAATTTGATCGCACATACTCTACCACAGAACTTGAAGCACTGTCTATAGTGTGGGCCTTTAAAAAATTCAATTATTATTTGTTTGGTAAGCACAATAAAATTTATACTGACCGCTAAGTTCTTATATTTCTGTTAACTTGTAAGCTAGTACATCCCAGATTATCACGTTGGGCTCTATCTTTGAAAAACTGTTCCTTTGAAATTGTATATACACTCCTGGAAATTGAAATAAGAACACCGTGAATTCATTGTCCCAGGAAGGGGAAACTTTATTGACACATTCCTGGGGTCAGATACATCACATGATCACACTGACAGAACCACAGGCACATAGACACAGGCAACAGAGCATGCACAATGTCGGCACTAGTACAGTGTATATCCACCTTTTGCAGCAATGCAGGCTGCTATTCTCCCATGGAGACGATCGTAGAGATGCTGGATGTAGTCCTGTGGAACGGCTTGCCATGCCATTTCCACCTGGCGCCTCAGTTGGACCAGCGTTCGTGCTGGACGTGCAGACCGCGTGAGACGACGCTTCATCCAGTCCCAAACATGCTCAATGGGGGACAGATCCGGAGATCTTGCTGGCCAGAGTAGTTGACTTACACCTTCTAGAGCACGTTGGGTGGCACGGGATACATGCGGATGTGCATTGTCCTGTTGGAACAGCAAGTTCCCTTGCCGGTCTAGGAATGGTAGAACGATGGGTTCGATGACGGTTTGGATGTACCGTGCACTATTCAGTGTCCCCTCGACGATCACCAGTGGTGTACGCCCAGTGTAGGAGATCACTCCCCACACCATGATGCCGGGTGTTGGCCCTGTGTGCCTCGGTCGTATGCAGTCCTGATTGTGGCGCTCACCTGCACGGCGCCAAACACGCATACGACCATCATTGGCACCAAGGCAGAAGCGACTCTCATCGCTGAAGACGACACGTCTCCATTCGTCCCTCCATTCACGCCTGTCGCGACACCACTGGAGGCGGGCTGCACGATGTTGGGGCGTGAGCGGAAGATGGCCTAACGGTGTGCGGGACCGTAGCCCAGCTTCATGGAGACGGTTGCGAATGGTCCTCGCCGATACCCCAGGAGCAACAGTGTCCCTAATTTGCTGGGAAGTGGCGGTGCGGTCCCCTACAGCACTGCGTAGGATCCTACGGTCTTGGCGTGCATCCGTGCGTCGCTGCGGTCCGGTCCCGGGTCGACGGGCACGTGCACCTTCCGCCGACCACTGGCGACAACATCGATGTACTGTGGAGACCTCACGCCCCACGTGTTGAGCAATTCGGCGGTTACGTCCACCCGGCCTCCGGCATGCCCACTATACGCCCTCTCTCAAAGTCCGTCAACTGCACATACGGTTCACGTCCACGCTGTCGCGGCATGCTACCAGTGTTAAAGACTGCGATGGAGCTCCGTATGCCACGGCAAACTGGCTGACACTGACGGCGGCGGTGCACAAATGCTGCGCAGCTAGCGCCATTCGACGGCCAACACCGCGGTTCCTGGTGTGTCCGCTGTGCCGTGCGTGTGATCATTGCTTGTACAGCCCTCTCGCAGTGTCCGGAGCAAGTATGGTGAGTCTGACACACCGGTGTCAATGTGTTCTTTTTTCCGTTTCCAGGAGTGTATTAAGGGTAAATACAGCATCATTGCCGACGCTTTGTCTCGTCTACCTCAAAGCTTGAATGAGTGTAACTCTGACCTGCAGAATGTGAATGATTACCGAATACTTCTTACGCAGTATAAGCTATATCACCAGTATTACACACCGAGTGAGGTGGCGCAGTGGTTAGCACACTGGACTCGCATTCTGGAGGACGACGGTTCAATCCCGTCTCCGGCCATCCTGATTTAGGTTTTCCGTGATTTCCCTAAATCGCTTCAGGCAAATGCCGGGATCGTTCCTTTGAAAGGGCACGGCCGACCTCCTTCCCCATCCTTCCCTCACCCGAGCTTGCGCTCCGTCTCTAATGACCTCGTTGTCGACGGGACGTTAAACACTAATCTCCTCCTCCTCCACCAGTATTACACCGACTTATGTAGAAGTATGTCAATGTTGCACAAATCTGACCCTCACAGCAATAAGGTAAGAGTTTGATTCACAAATCAACCGGACCATCCTCTGTCCAACCGATATTTGATACATAATGATGCGTTATTTAATCACCGTCATCCTGAAGCCATTACTTCGTGTGTTTGTGTTTCTAAGGATACTGAACGCAACCTAATTTGGCACACACATTTTGTTTGGGGTCATTATGGTACCAAGAAGTGCCTAGCAAAGCTTAGCACCTATTGTTACTTTAGCAATATGAGACGTAAGATCCACAGTATACTCAAAACATGTGCGATCTGTCAAAAATCTAGACCGCTGAACTTGTCTACAAAGACTGATTTGCATTCTATTCTACCCAGTAAACCTCTAGAAACTGTAAGTTCTGACATAAGTTGTCTACATCCCACAAGCAGTGGTGGTTTGAAATATATTCTTACATTTTACGATTTATTCTCCAAGCATGTTAAACTGTATGCTATAAGATCTGCTGCTGTCACTGGCATCATTCGCCGTTTCTTATGTGACTACATTCCTCACGTGGGAAAGCCAAAAGCTATTTCATCCGACAATGCTGCATACTATACTGGGTACAAGTGGCGTAAATTTCTCAAGGACAATAGTAATAAGAGTATTTTTATCTCAGGATATAGTCCCCAGTGTAATCCCACTGCACGTGTGTTCTGTGAGATTAACAGATATATGAGACCTTACATTTCTACCAAACATACCAATTAATTAACATATTTGTCTTTATTTGAAGAGGTACACAACATCCTCAATGTTTATGAATCTCCATACACTCCTAATGAGCTCATGTCCGATCGCAAAGAAGACAACGATTGTACAACGCCGATACCAAAACTTTCTTTTCAGCAAACAACACACGACGAAAAGGTAAGGGAAGTCTGTGCGACGCTGTCTGCGGAAGCTAAAATTAGGAACAAAACTTATGCGCGCACTGTCAAGAGGAAGCAGGAATTCAAAGTTGCGAAGTTAGTGCTTTTGTGTACTCACCATAAGTCGTCTGCTCTTCAGCGGCGCAACGCGAAGTGACGCCTGCTGTACGACTGTCCGTATGTTACTGCCAGCATTCCACATCCTGTTGCATATCTGTTGCAGCATCCTAAAACAAACAGAATTATTGGATTATATACTCACCGTGATCTTAGAGTATAACACGCTCAACAGTAACCACATCTATGGATCATACTTAAGTTACACACGACTATCAAATACACGTACGTCACAGTACTTCTACAGAGAAGCTACGTAGTATAAAAGTTTTATGTCAGCTATTCTTGTCAACAACAGAAGGAGAAAGAAGAGATTCGTCTTCGCCAAATACTTACAGCAGTCCCTTAAAATATTAAAGCTAATTCTATATTCAATTTTATACAGGTGTGAAGAAAATATATTTTCAGCCTGTGAGATCGACTATCTGCACCATCAGTCTTCGACTACTAACGACTGATTGACGTGAATACTTTATCTTGTACACCCTTATACTTTCACCTTCAAACTGATTGGATACGGATCTCACCATTGAACACACAGTTACGAGTAGCTAAGGCCATGCTTAGACTGCACACTTACACTCGTGTCGCGAGTATTTTTGTGTTTGATGTTAGTTCATCGCTTTTGTTATTTGGTTATTTGTAGTTGTGCGTTTGGTCTTATTGTTGGTGTGTGATGTGTGTAATCCTCCTCTGTTTCAGGCGACATCATTTGCAGAAGCAAAATATAGATCTAAACTTGCAATGATTGTAAATACTGTAAATATTGTAAACTTATGTAAATCTATATGAAAAATATTTCTATCTGACCAATCATACTTGTCGAAAGACAAGAGGAATATATCTATATGTTTATGTAGAGCCAATATTTAATATGTTTGTATGTATTTTTACCTATGTAAAAAACTATATGTAATATGTTTCCATGTATTTATCTGTATTTAGGGAAAGCTAAATGATATATGCTCACATGCCAAACTGTGTGTTATGGTTGCTATTACCTTCAGTGCACACTGGTTGTACGTAATTGTCAAACTGTTTCGTTTGCGCAGGGGCAGATTGTACTGCTTGACTGATTACGTGTTTGTTGTTATTTATAAATTCCGCGACAGTGTCGTGGACAACAGCAGGCAACTTTTCTTGTAAGAACTAGTCAAAATATTTGTCTTTTTGCTCTATCCAACTGTGAAATTCTCTATTGATGCATGAGAAATGGTTGTCAGCGCGTAGTCTTACTGTATCAGAAAAATGTCTGTCAATTGTGTCAACCTTGTTTTCGACATCGGCAATACGCGATTTTATACCATCGTGCACTGCCGGATGCGATTTAATCTGCGTAACTACAAACTCGCATGTTTTACTGAGATTGTTTAATTGTGCTTGGATATCTGTCACATCTTTATTTGTGTTTTCTTGTTATAATGAAAGCTCTGAAAATTTCGCGTTGAGGTCGGACACTTGTCCAGACAGTCTGTTTTTTATCTCCTCAACACGTCTACACAAAGTGTCGTTTGACTTTTCAAGTGCGGGTAAATCTCATTTAATTTTATCATGTCGTGTTTTTATCTCGTCATGAGCTGTTTTCAAAGCGGCGCTTATAGACGTCATCTGTTGGTCGGTACGTGCGCAATGTCCAGTTTATATTGTGTCATCTGATTTTTTTTTCCAGTCGTCATGTGTATTTGTTCATTCATCTGTTTATAACAACATCGAACACACTGGCAATACTAGTGATATGCAACAGTTCTGCCCCCGCCACGTCCTTAGACATGACGTAAGACACCAAAACTGGCTCGGAACTAAACTTAGGCATCTTACTGGTGGACGGTCTATTTTCTAAATTTGCGTCACCAGAATAGTCAATAATATGTCGCTCGTTAGTATTCGAGTCAACCGTAACGTAGCTTTCATTATTTAATGGCATGTCAGAGTCGGATTGCGTCTGCGTTTGCAGTCTCTGGTTTTTCATCTCTGCTAATTGTTTTTTGGTCAATACCATGCCACACGTAAAGTATGACACAATACAAATTTAAACTCGTATGTGTAATCAGAATAAATTTAAAAATGAAGCTCGCTGTGCGTCAATGTCTGAACAAGAAAATGAATTGTTGAAAGTAATGGTGGAATTTTGAATACTAATGGCTGCACGCCATATTACGTCTCACAGAACTTAAGTCGGCTGTATTGTGAACTGATAAAACTCTATTGTTGCACTGTATGAATAACGAAAATAATTTTGGGAACCGCGATGTAGCTTAAAATCACTGCTACGGTAATGGAAAATTGCGATAGATCTACCAAGCAAGTTATGATGATACAAAGCGCTTGGACAAGATTGCTGATGTAAAGATGCGGTGCCTTACCTTGAATCCGCGATTGCAGCGTTATTTCTGATGTCGACATACATTCCACTAATTATCCTTACTTCAATGTATTCCGGTCTCGTATCCCGTATGTCGTTTGCAATAAACATGTTACAAAAGGAAGACAATATAGTACATATAACAATGCGTCCTGTCACATACGCCAATTTCATTAATTTTTTTTATTTGTTTGGAACATACATTACTGGATAGAGACTATACAGCGAATTAAAGTAATTCAATGTAAGTAAATTTATACAAACTCTCGGCGCTTGTATTTTTAACCGTTTTCTTCTCTGTGTGATTTTTCTAATATCGGACATCGTGAAAAGACAACACCCGAAGACGACGGTGGTTCGAGCTGGAGGGCTTTTGCACAAAAGTACGGAACGTTTTGCCATGCCAAGTCACCGACATTCTTACAATAACTAAAGACATAAAAAAATTGTACATAGGTTAGTTATTACTATATTCTGAAATAAAAACACAATGTAAAAGTACACTTACATTATGTGAATACGAGTGCCGTTTGGTTGCAACTCGTGAAAAAAAAAATAAAGAAATAATATAGTATTAATTGCCGTGTCCGATCTGGACAAGACCTATAAAACAAAAGGTGACTCTTCAGGTTTCGCCAATAATATGACGATCAAAAATCTTGAAATGTTTCCAGCGGCTCCACACAGTAATTATACGGCCGAGACATATATCTATGACTCAAATTGTTTACTTCATTACTTATAATTACGTTTTCTGGTAAGAAAAGCTCAGAATGCAAATGTGCCTTTAAAAGTTCCAAATTACGTACCGCACCAGTGGCTTAAGAAACCAACTGATAGTTAAGGAGAAAAGCTACGTATGAGAATGAACTGCTGGTGACTATATAGTGTTCACTGAATACTGAAAAATTTATGGACAAGAAGGAATAATGTGGTATTACTGTACTAGTCTGTAAGTGATGCCTCATTGGAATTATGCTCCTATGAACAGACCAGAACAGTTCTGTAAACTAATTATTGAAAGTACCATGAGCGATGCTCTGGATCACGTTGGCGCTGTTTGTAGGTACCTGTCCTCTGTTGTAGGTCATCGTATCGTTTAGTTGACATGGTTGCGGTTGTTTGTCTTCTTCACGTCTTGACCGGCGCCACTTGGTTTCGCAAGCATTGCTTGTCCGCCAGTGGCTGCAGTGGCGGTTATCGTTACGTAGTAACTGTGGCCCTATCTTTGGGGTGCCGTCGGTTTTCTTCCAGATAGTGTCATGGAGCATTTCGCTTGGGGACTAGGTGGATCCAGGCGTGCGCAGTGCTAGAACACGCCGGGACTGCTCGCACTGAGCAAGGACTGCCGGATCAAAGGCGTGTGGTCACGCGGGTGCACGACCTCGTCGTAAACCGGACCCTGCAAGTTTTAAATTGAGTGCATTTGGATTCAAGTAGAGAAACTTCCACTATTGTGAGATCCTGCGATTCTCCAGTGACTTGGGTTCGTGATGCTGCTCGTAGTGTTGCCGAGGCGAAGAGCAGCGAGTGGAGTGCTTGGGGAAGGCGGATCTGATTAGCTTTGCTGGACTTCTAATTACTATTTATTGCGTTCAGTCTATTACTATTTGTTAAGTTCTACCAGCGGTATTTTTCCTGTCTCATGGCCGCTAACGCCCCAGTTACCTGCCCTGCGGTTTAGTGTATGTAACGGCAGTGTACATTTCCTTACCTTGCCTCTACTGGCAGGAGAGGCGTATAGTTCTGACAGCTTTCTTGGGTGTAGGTTGTTTGGCGATTCTTCTACTCTGGTGGTAGTGATTCTTTCTCGTTCCAGGTGCTCTAAGCACAGTATTCTGTGGGCAGAGTCCAGACCGCCGGTTGCGGCTTTGGCGTATTTTTACATCACTGATTTTGGTTTATTGGACGTGAGGTTGCCTCAGCAAGATTATCATTAGACATTCGTTACACTGCCACTAGTCTGAGTTACCATGATTGCAACTCCTGACTGCCTATCTCATCGCTCGCAAAAGTTTTTTTTTTTTTTTTTTTTTTTTTCAGCACCTACTCAGAGGTCGATTCCTGTTGCACCGTCTGTGACTGGCCCTTGTGTTTTATTATTGTATTTGCTGTTTTATTATATGTTTCTACATTTCTTATATAATTGCCATTCTTGGCGTTACAGCAGGTTTAAATGGTTGAGCTACCAAGTTTACCATCATTTTGTCTCACCCGTTTGGTGATCAGTTGCGTGTCTTTTTCAATTAACCTTGCTATTGCACTGCTGTTTTACAATATGTTTGTTAAATTTTTTTATAATTCTTGTTTTTAGCGTTAAAGGCCTTCAACCATGACTGTGGTTGCTTGACTTAAAATGCTAATTTTGATTACAATGGCTTGTTTTTAAATCATTATTTGCTGTGTCTGTATTTTATGTTCATTTGGTATATTGTAAAGCACTGAAAGCACGATTAATTTTACAGTTGTTTATTCCTTCTTTAATGACGTGTGATATCTTTATTTATTGCTGAGTCTGGAATTACCATTTTGAAATAAACATGTGTAATTGCAAAAGGGAACCAACAGTACCTGATTACTGCCCCGTCCTCAATCGTAACCAAATCCTGCCTTCCTTGACTACCAGGTTTCATACCATTAGGATTCGGAAACAGCCAATACACCTTTTGGTTTAAACTGAACTAGCATAAAGGAAACCGAATGTGCTGCATGTGATTGTTAATTTCTAATTGAGTCTTCCTCTGTAGCTGAGTGCTCAATGTTGCGTACTGCCATGTGGGGAGACCTTGGTTCTATTCGCGGTACTGCCAAGGATTTTTCCTTAGTAGATGGACTAAAGTGGAATGCTCTCAGCTTCGTGAAGCCAGCTCAACAGGTGCTTGACCGAGCAGTGCAGTTGCAAAAGCCAGAAAGCGGCCAACAACTGGGAGAGCGGTGTAATGACCAACATGCCCCTCTACACAGCAACCAATGACGCAAGTCGCAGAGGATCAGTGACGCCCGAATTGTCGATCTAGGGCCAAAAAACTTAACAATGCCTTTTTAATATATGTATGAAGACTTTACAGAATCGCTATGAACTGGATCCTGTGGGCCAGAGCTCCAGAATTAGTGAGGCATGCTGTTATGCAATTAATTTGTTTGACATATCTGAGTAAAATGAGACACAGCCACAGCTAATGTAAGAGTACTGGGAAGCGAGTCATTTCAGACTGGTCAGGTGAAGCTCCAACAGGGACTACCCGCTGATGTCACAAGTGCTGTCTCCGAGGCATTGATGTGTTAGCCACACCCATGGCAAAGCCGAGGGACCAGAGGAACAATCAAATTGGCGCAGCAGAAAAGCAGATCTGCTGTCGTGTAGGTGAACCAATTGCTCTACATCCAAGATGGGCTGTGTTGAAACTTAATGGAATAGGGACCAACTCTATAGAAAAGCAAGGACATGTCAAGCACATTAAATGTAGTGTTGCCGAGGCGAAGAGCAGCGAGGGGAGTGCTCTCTTGCCGTGAGAAGGGACCTAGAACAGTATACGAGTTTACAAGTCAATATGGATCAAAATGTTACCAAAAAGTCAGTAGCCATGCTGTTAGCATTGAGTCCAGTGCTGTTGACTCAGCATCCTTTAATCAATGTGCCACCTTCGAGCATACCTCACCCAATGCCAGCCCTTTGCCCTGGAGGATTACAGTTGGAAGCCTATGCAATACAGACACTCAGGCGCCATTGCTCGTGTGGACAAACTTCTTGCTACTCGCCTCTGCTTGTGCTTGCATATGCTGATGTAAGCTGTCCCATTCATTCTGTATCCATGGTCTGAGTCTATGCACCTCAGTACGCCTCATCCTGTGCAACCAAGCCACCTGTAGACAGCACTGAGGGTCACTGCCCACTGCCTGTGGTCAGCGTTCTTGTCAAGTCGCTGACATCATCACTCAACACGAGACATTGCTGATGGCCACAACTCTTTGCATGTCGCCTGCAGCTTATGTCCTGGGAGTGCAGACATCTCTGAATTTCACCCTTATGTTGTAGATTGCTGAGCAACAAATGAATATTTCAGCAATGAGGTTTTCTAACGATTTGTCAGGCAACTACAAGGCATCCATTCACCACTCCACTGTCACTCAGTCCAGGGTGGTGAACTGCTGACCCCCTGATCTCTGCCAACCCCATTCCACCATCAACCATAGAGGTATAGCACCCCAGCGTCTATACTACAAATTCTCGACTCTTACACCCCTATAGAAAACTGATTTCACTGTGATATGTGACAAAAAAAAAAGAAAAAAAAAGAAAAAAAACTGGCTCTTGAACACAAATGCAGTTACACGCAGAAATTTTTCACTATAATATGAAACTGTCTAAGTTATTACTGAATATTAATTACGCTTTGGTTATAGCTTCTTCGTTTGCGGTTTTAATCGTCTTGGAGCAAGGCAGGAGAGCTATAGTATTAAGAGATTATCCATAGCTAGTTCATGATTTCTGAGAGGTCAGGTATCTAGGAAAGGATTTTATGATTTCCTATGATACAATGTATTAACACATAACATGTTACAGACAGCGAATTTCGACCTTATCAAAACAAAAATGAACAGCTACACGGAAATATAGAAAGTAGTAGAAAATATAGAAAAAGTAGGAATAAGCGAAGCGCTTATGTTCAAATTACAAAAACAAAGTAGGAATTAGAGTATGAACAAAGTGACATGGGTAAAATACACTGAGGAGCGAAAGAAACTGGTACACCCGCTCCACGCGATCATGCAGAAGTGCTACAACACGGCCTAGCATGGACTCCCTACTGTCTGAAGTAATGCTAGAGGGAACTGACATAATGAGTCCTGTAGGAATGTTCATAAATCCGTAAGAGTACAAGAGGGTGGAGGTCTCTCCTGAAAATCACGTTTCAAAACATCCCAGATATGCTCAATAATGTTCGTGTCTGGGGAGTTTGGTGGCCAGTGGAAGTGTTTAAACTCAGAAGAGTGTTCTTAGAGCGGCTCTGTAACTGTTCTGGACGACTGTGAGGTGCCACATCGTCCTGCTGGAATTGCCCAAAACCTTCGAAATGCACAATGGACGTGAATGGATGCACGTGATCAGTTAGGATGCTTACGTACTGTCACCTGTCAGAGTCGTAAATAGATGTATCAGGAGTCCAACTGCGCTCGCCTCAAAATATTACAAAGCCTCCACCAGCTTGAAAAGTCACCTGCTGACATGCAGGGTTAATGGATTCATGAGGTTGTCTCCATACCTGTACACGTCCATTCGCTCCATACAATTTGAAACGAGATTCATCTGCTATGAAAATTCTTCCCAGTCATCAACAGCCCAATGTTGGTGTTGATGGACCCAGGCGAGGTGTAAAGTCTTGTGTCGCGCCGTCATCAAGTGGGCCCTTGGCTCTGAAAGCCGATATCGATGATGTTGCGTTTAATAGTTCGCACGCTGGCACTTGTTGGTGGACCAGCACTGAAATCTGCAGCAATATGGGGAAAGGTTGCACTTCTGTTACTCTGAACGATGCTATTCAGTCGTCGTTGGTCCCGTTCTTGTAGGAACTTTTCCCTGCCGCAGCGATGTCAGAGATTTGATGTTTTATCATTCATGAAATGGTCGTACACGAAAATACCCACTTTATAGCTACTGCAAAGATGCTGTGTCCCATAGTTCGTGCGCCGAGTACAACACCGCGTTGAAAATCACTTAAATCTTGATAACCTGCCATTGTAGCAGCAGTAACTGATCTAACTGCGCCAGACACTTGTTGTCTTGTATATGCGTTGCTGACTGCAGTGCCGTATTCTACCTGTTTACATACCACTGCATTTGAATAAGCATACCTATACTAGTTTGTTTGGTGCTTTAGTGTATTTCCTAAATTTCTAGTCAATGTATAACATGAATCACGAAATTCCAGAACTGAAGAACTTGAATTTGAGGAAAAATTAAGCACAGTACAGAGGTAATCTAAAAATTTTAAAATACCAAAATGTGTGTGAATTCCTAAGGGATGAAACTACTGAGGTCATCGGTCCCTAACCTTACACACTACTTAAACTAACTTATTCTAAGAACAACTCACACACTCATGCCCAAGGGAGAACTCGAACCTCTGATGGGAGGGGCCACACAAAATTTGACATGGCGCCTCAAACCTTGCAGCCACTCTGCTCGCCTTAAAATACCAGTTGAAGACATATTTAATATTTTTCTGTTTTTACATTCCAATTACACCTAATGATTAGAATTCTTATTAGTAGTAAATAAAATTATATAGAAGTATGCCCTTGAACATCTAGACTAAAGTTACTATTCGTCTGTGAAACAACGAGTCTTATAGATTGTGAAAATTAGAGGTGCCTGTCTCTATTGTGCAAACAAACTTTTTACTTGGGTAGCACATACTAAACTCAGAACACACAAAAATTGGTTATGTGAAGAATAAAATGGATTTCGAGAATGATCTTGGACTGACAGGTCATTGGTTCTGAGACTTTCAACTGAAAAGCAAACGGAATTTCTATTTTTATCTATTATTAGAGAATATTTGATTGTGACAAAAATAAAGAGTTAAATGAATTTTAGCAGATGCTGGAACGCCTAGTCAGTTATTTGCTATTTATAAATATAAATTATGACCTCAGCGAAAGTAGGTACAAATTTTTCGATTAAAATCCATAAACTGTGGCATTCAACAGCTTTGCCTCTTATCACGACTTTCACATATCAGTTATTTCAGTGAAATAATAAGATGATGAAGATTAATTCATAGTAATATTTATCTTCCAGATAATAAAACTTTAGATACCACACAATTTAGAAACAGTCAGGTTCTCTCTATTAAAACTGAAGTAGATCTGCAATACAATTTCAACAATGGAAAGTAAATTAATAGCCTTTGAGGCGAAAATGCCTATCAGAAGTAAAATTTTTATGAAAAAATAAGCAGTAGCGAATATAATTCCATTAAATGCTTGGTTATATGCTGTCTTGTGCAGTATGACTGATCCAGGTATATTATTAAAAATGAAAACTATAGTAGGGTACTCAGAGTTATTAATCAAATATTCTGAACAATAAAGGTCGAAAGCAGCTTAAAAACTGTCAAGGTGTCCAACTTTCTTTTAAGTTATAACTCTTAAAAACAAATTACCTCTAAGAATACATACATAATTCGTTTGTGGGTATTACAAGAATGGAGTATTTCAGATTGCTATGACAAAGATGAGATTTCAAGAAGAAGGCCTCAGAAGGGATAGAAGAAATTCGGCTCAGGCTGTAGGCTAATTACTTGAAAGGTATTGGTGTTGATGATGAGACTAAACTGTTAACCCGGCGTTGCTCGCGCGGATGACACTCGTCACCCACTTGACTTCCGCTCCATTTTGTCTGACAGGGCAGGATTGAGATCGCGCCATTTTCAGTACCTTTCTGTTAACTCTCCAGCTGTTAGCTCCAATCATTGTTTTCTTTCAGTTACGAAAGATACATTGTTTATGAAACATTATTATGGTCTGGAGGACACTGGTCATCCACGCGAGCTCTGCTGCCACAATCTGAAACAAAGTAAGTCTGTATTACTTTATTGTTTTCCTAGATTCATTCGATCTTTCGTGTGCGTAAATTTAGACATATTGAAACTGATTGCAGTTACCTTCTGTGTTACCTAGTACTTTCTTTATTTTTAAATTTTGGAAGAAGTGTCAAAGGCTATAAACCTCGGACAGAGTTTAGTAGAGATCCTAATCTATGACTGGAATGGTTCAATGAGCTGAGTGATGAAGATGCTCACAGTGATAGCTCTGACTCAGAGGCTGAGGATTCTGTTCATGTAAGCGGTCATGATTCAGGAACAGAACAAGAAGTGTCAGAAAATGATGAATATGAATCACAGGAAGAAGTATGCATTTTTTTAGAGAAAGATGGAATAACTAAATGGAGGAAAAATAAATATCCTACCAGTGTTAGAAGCAGATTTTGTTACTTTGTTATGCATCTGCCTGGACCAAAAAACAAGCTCACATAAAAAAGACAGAAATAGAAATTCTGAATTTGTTCTTGGAAGAAAACATAATAAGCATTATCGCAACGTGCACTAATATATACATCAATTAAGTTCGTGATAACTTCTCCGGGGAAAGGGATGCTAAAGAAACAGATGCGATAGAGATCAGAGCTTTCATTGGTTTGTTATATCTGCGTGGATCTTCGAGGTGTTCTAGTAAGAGTAAATAGAAATTGTGGGATACCTCAAAGGGAAACGGACTTGTATCATGTTATTTATGCATAAGTGAAAACCGAATCAGGTTTCTGTTGAGATATCGGAGGTATGATAATATCCGTGATAGAGGTGTTCGCAGAGAGATTGACAACTTGGCTGCTATCATAGCTATCAGAAAGGTACTTGAACTACTCACGAACAATTGCCAAAAATATTTTTCGTCTAGTGAATATCTTCCTGTTGAGGAACAGCTTTTGGCATTTAGAGGAAGCTGCCCGTTCAGGCAATATATTCCTAGCAAATCAGCGAAGTATGGGTTAAAAGTGTTTGCTTTGGTTGATGTAAAAACAGCTTACACTTCGAATTTAGAACCGTACGTCGGTAAGCAACAAGAGCGACCACGTAATGCCAGTAATTCAGCTGAAGATATTCTTCTTCGAATGGTCAAACTGTTTCCAACGTTAGAATGTATTACACTGTGTACAAATATTAAATGTATTGTATTTAGATTTAACAAAAATCATAAAACCAGTCATAAAGACCGTTAAAAGTGTACAAATAAACCGCTTGCTTTGTGGATGACACCAGTCATCCGCGCGAGTGACGATGTCACGAATTTTCGTGCGAGTAACGGAAGGTTAACTGGATATGTAGAAACTCAAGTTAGAAATACTTGAGCTGGTTAAGGATGCGTAGTCTGCGTGTGCGAATATCATTAGCTTCAGTGCTTACAGTTTATCTGAGTGTCCCGTGTTTCGATGCCCTGCAGTTACGCAAAGCTTAATCACACGCAAAGCGGAGAACAACGGCAGTAAAACGACGCCCGCCATTGTTCACGCACCGGGACTGCGAGGCTCAGACAAAGACGCCGCGCGAAAGAGAAACCAATTGTACGCCCGCTGCCGGAAGCGCTGCTGGCGGCAAGGTCTGTGACCAGCTTCCGATGCCGTACGCGGCATCACGGTGCCTTCGTGACGCCAATATCACTGTTTCCTCTAGCATGTAAAGAAACTTAAGAACATCGAAACGTCTACGCGAACAGCTTTTTTTTGTTAGGACGTTCGCCGCTATCTCTTATTATTTTTGTATATTTTATTGATTCCTTTTATCCATTATGAACTTGGAGATAACTCGAAATGCATTACAAATTAAGATATAGATACCGTCTCCTAGGTTGCATAATCACGTGCACTAACGAGAAGAGGCTCGGCAACAGGAACTAACACTTCACACTGAAAACACGTTCATTGATCACACACGAAAGGACATGTGGTATTAAACCGCCTAGCTCGTCAAATTCTTATTTATAACACAAATAGAATGTTCTAGAAATATTAAATACTCCATAAATAAGCAGGTCCCAAAACTATCCAGAGATTGGACATCTTAAATCTTAGTTGGTAGAGCACTTGCCCGCAAAAGGCAAAGATCCCGAGTTCGAGTCTCGGTCCGGCACACAGTTTTAATCTGCCAAGAAGTTTCATATTAGCGCACACTCCGCTGTAGAGCGAAAATTTCATTCTAGAAACATCCCCCAGGCTGTGGCTAAGCCATGTCTCCGCAATATCCTTTCTTTCAGGAGTGCTAGTTCTTCAAGGTTCGAAGGAGAGTTTCTGTAAAGTTTGGAAGGTAGGAGACGAGGTGCTGGCAGAAGTAAAGCTGTGAGGACGGGGCGTGAGTCGTGCTTGGGTAGCTCAGTTCGTAGAGCACTTGCCCACGAAAGGCAAAGGTCTCGAGTTCGAGTCTCGGTCCGGCACACAGTTTTAATCTGCCAGGAAGTTTCATATCAGCGCACACTCCACTGTAGAGTGAAAATTTCATTCTAGTATCTTAAATCTATATTACGCTGCTATATAGATACTGCATGGGGGCTTAATTATATATTTAATGCAAATATTTTTTAATTTTAGTCGCTGTATGTCCGGTTACGAAGTCTCGTAAACGGTTGGTCCTGACTAGTATTACTGCGCAATCTGACTGCATAGAATAACAACAAAGAATGAAAGAAAATTTCCGTTAACACAATTAATTAATTAAGTCCCAAGCAAATATAAAACGTACGAAACCAAAGCACAAGTGTAACTGTTCTGTGTGTGGAAGTGTGATTCAACGTACACATCTGGCACGGTTCTTCTTCAATAAGACAAGAAATTTTAAATACCATTTACACTGAAGTAATTAAAAAAATAGAAATACTATAATTGCGCAAGAAAACCAGAATTTCACTCTAATACAAGAACACGAGCCAGATGCTTTGTTGACTGAACCTGTGACGAGGAATTGTTTAAGACATAATGAAAAAAAAGGAATTTTTTTTACCTTCATATATATTGACGAAAAGCACTCTGATCATTACAATATCTCCATTGGAACAACATCTGCTGTCTAGCCCATCAAACAACTGCATACAACATGGCCACAAATAGCACAGCTATCAATACCCTCTCAGCAAGATCTGCACAAGCACTCACTACGACGACATCTCAACAACGACTTGACTCCTACTACTTGTCAACAAGCATTGACTACTGCCACATCTCGACAAGCACTGCCAGTGGAGGCGGCCGAATAAAACTTTTTGGCGCAATCTCTGGCGCTGTGGCTCAGTGTAGCCACCTTTCATGTGCCCTTCCTCCACGGGCAAGAATTTGATGGTATTTTTGCCAGCATTGGTGGTGAAAATACCACCAAATTCGTCCACAAAAATACAGACAAAAATAAAAGATAATATTAATACGTACATATCACATAATTACATAAAATTTTGGCTTTGCACTGACCTTTCAATAACCTAATATATAAAATACAGTAAGCAATACAAATTCTTTCATACATGTGACTTTACATAATAGTTTACACAATACACAAAAAATCAGTTTATACAAATGTTCACATAAAATGCTTTCAATGATTCAAAAAACAAGTAGTTGATAGTTCCAGCAGTAGCATCCAGCAATGGTCAACAGGTGCAAACAGCAAGAAGTAACATCATTTCACTAGAAACAGTTTCAACAGTGGCACCCAGCAATGTTAAGTAGTTGCAGACCCGGCAAGTGACATCATTTCAATAGAAGCAGTTCCATCAGTTGCACCCAGCAATGTTGACAGGTGCAGACAGCAACAAGTGACACCATTTCAGTAGATGCAGTTCCATCATTTGCACCCAGCAATGTTGAGCAGGTGCAGACACCAACAAGTGACATCATTTCAGTAGAAGCAGTTCCATCTGTGGCACCCAGCAATGTTGAACAGGTGCAGACACCAACAAGTGACATTATTTCAGTAGAAGCAGTTCCATTAGTGGCACCCAGCAATCTTGAACAAGTGCAGACACCAACAAGTGACATTATTTCAGTAGAAACAGTTCCATCAGTGGCACCCAGCAATGTTGAACAAGTGCAGACACCAACAAGTGACATTATTTGAGTAGAAGCAGCTCCATCTGTGGCACCCAGCAGTGTTGACAGGTGCAGACAGCAACAAGTGACATTATTTCAGTAGAATCAGTTCCATCAGTGGCACCCAGCAATGTTGAACAGGTGCAGACACCAACAAGTGACATTATCTCAGTAGAAGCAGTCCATCAGTGGCACCCAGCAATGTTGAGCAGGTGCAAGTAACAGTCCATAATATTCACTATAACTAATCAGCAGTTCAGGCATGAACAATAGTTTGAATGCACACACAATTGCTTTTACGAAATTATTATCAATGCTCTTACACTAAACATACAAATTATAGAAAACACACAAATGATATCAGATAATTGTCATATTAACTATTACAAATACACAAATATCAGTAAACCTATAATATTTATGGGTGTCAGTGCAAGCCACTACAAACAAGTAAAATAATATTTAGGAGATAAGTCGGTACCAATTATTTGGGATTAGGAAGGGAAAACACACAAAACACACTCACTCATCTTTCATCCACATTAAGTGCTACTGTGTAGTTGAATAGTGTTAACTGTGTAAATGCAATTCTGTCAAAATTTGATGTTCAACTTGTGTATCAAGTAGTAGTGGCACAGTGTATAACAGTCAATAATAGTTAAGTCAACATCATAGTCATCATGTCCAGACCAATGTTTGCCAAGCCAAATCAAATGTACTGTTGCTGAACAACTGTCAGTGTGCCAAGATACGCAAATACTTCCTCTCTCCAAAAAAAAAAGTATATACTGCTTATTGATTTAACAAAGTGTGTGTGTAGGCAATCTTCTTTCCACTTGAGTGTTCTAGTCTGCTATCTTCATCCTCCTTGTTCCATATAGACCAACAAAATAAATATGCTCCTCACTTACTTTACCTCTTATCCACCAAAACTCCAATAATCATCAGCATCACATAATCTTAATACTTCAATAATACCTCTTACGTCGATACATATTAACCTTATCATTAATATCATTTACCTTACCTCTTGTCCACCAAAACTCCAATAATCATCAGCTTTACACAATATCAATACCTCAATAATACCTCTTCAATACGTCGTTACACATAAACCTTATTACCAATATCATTTCACTTCCATAACAACTCTTTCCTCTGGTCAGTCTTCTCGAACAAGTACAGATAAAATCCTAGTGCAAACTTCAATTCATCATCCCATGCAATCCGAAGACACAGTGTCCACACACAACCTCTGTGTAATCCATCTGACCCAAATCTTCTACTCATTATGAATTATAAAATACATTTTGGTTACCTTGTCCATCATTAAATAAAAGAAATGCATACATGACCTCTAACAGACTTTAGTTCGAATAACTCTCAGTAATTAAGTACGATTACGGAGTGTGAATAATCATAATATTTCACTGTGTGTACACCACTTCAAGAATCATGGCAGAAGCAAACATGTGGAGTATTTTTTGTGTCAAGTGTCACTTGCTATTTCAATTGCTCACGAAGAATGCAGTGCAATAATTGTTAATGGTCTAAACCTAGTATTGGTATGTCATATCGTTAGCTTTCTTCCTATTAGCATAAATTTATACAGCTTCCATAAAACCTCCAGCTCATGTGACTTCTATGAAGTTTCTTGTACTAATATCGTTCGTCGAATTATAGCAGTTCATTTTCTTATCTTAAAAATATAAGGCACTGAGCGTAAGAAAAACATGCAATAGCGAGTAAATATACCAGTGGAGAACAGAATGTCAACAAGTGGATGCAGCACAATTCTTACAATGAGGCTCTGCCAAGCGAACAATCTATAATTAATACCATAGTGTGACCTAAACTCTATGTTTGTACACAGTATATCAGCATTTCTATATACGAAATTAAAGAGTAGTTATGACAACAAAAGAGCAATGTGTAAATATGCAATCCATACGCTAAGCAGCAAATACATATCTTACATAATAAACAGGTCATTAGCATCGTATCAGCATAAGCAAATAAATGTTCATACGTAATTTTAATAAGTAAACATGAAGGCGCAAGCAGAAAAATCACAAAGTATAACTTACATACATAACTGCAGTCAGCACAATTAATCAGGTGACAATTATAATTTACATAAATAAGCACAGCAGGCACATAATAGAAAAATATGACGTCAGTGAGAAAGCAGTGCAGCCAAGCGATGCATAATATACACAAGTAACAACCCTGTTCATTAATAAAACATTGTCAAAATCAGTTAATGTACGCAAGCACGTCGCTTCACAAGTAAATTCATAGAACATGAAATTTAGTACAAAGTGTGAATCACGTAATCGCGAGCAGCAAATTACGTCTAAAGTACGTACCTAAGTGGAAATATATTACCTGTAAAATAAACTCAATTAATAGTTACCCTTTTTAGTTTATTACTTTCTTCTTCGAAATTAAAGTCTTCCTGAAAATTTCTCGATAGCAAGTCCTCTTAACGTCGGACACACACAGAATTTGCCTGAAGGTCTTAAATATTTTATACAGCCGTATCCTGAAAAATACTGAACGTTAATAACATAATTTATCAAGTCACTATAGCTTTATACTGAATTTATTCGGAGAATTTAGACTGTGTATTTGTTTACGTCTGTCAGTGCATTCGCACTGAGCGCTCGATCAGCTGTAGGAACGCGTGACGTAGGAAGTAATTGCTTGCGGTCAACGACTGCCTTGTGCGGCGCGCAGACTTCACTGTTGCTTTGAGTATATGCCGCCGCCGGAACACGGCGCGATATCCTTATACTCTCCGTGTGTTTACGTATAACTGCTGATGTCTCAAAAGTATGTCATTCCACAAAAATTTTAACGTTAGATATATGATGTATTCCCTTAGAGCGCCGAGATTTAAGAGTTTCTACTTCGACAGTGTTATCATGAATAATTTTGCGAATTCTATATGGACCGTTATAAAGCAGAAAAAATTTGCGACACAAGCCCTTTCCTTTGTGAGACAAACGATGAGACTTAATTAACACCTTTTGACCAACTGACAAGGTTTTTAAACGACCAGGACGCTTAGCTGATTTCTCTCTTCTAGCAGCCGCAGATTCAATATTTCGTAGAGCCGGGTTGACAACTTCAGAATGCCGCAGTTTCCGTGAAGGCGGAAAAGGAACGATTTCAGAAATGCGATTTGTCGGTGCTTTTTTTTTAATATCAGTATAGGCGGTAAAGAAGTTGAATCATTAGGGAGTTCATTCAGAATGTTTTGAAAAATATGAAGATACTGATCCCACGTTCTGTGATTCTGATGACAATAAAGTCGACACAATTTATTGATTTCCTTCATCCATCTCTCTGAAGCGTTAGATTGAGGGCGAAAAAGTGAAATGAAAATTGGTTTAATTTTACGACGCCGTAGAGTACGAAGCCAAATTTTAGAACGAAACTGTGATCCATTATCTGATATAACCTTATCAACATGTCCCACTTCTTTAAGAAAATGTTTGATGAAAGCATTAGATACTGAACAAGCTGTTGCTTTGCGTAAATGTGTAAAACACACATATTTTGATGTCAATTCCACTGCTACTAAAATGTACGCAAAACCATTAGTAGAACGAACCACTGGACCGAACAAATCGACTGCAGCCATGTCCTTTAATTTCGCTGGAATGATAGGAAACAACGGTGCTCTGTGAGAAATAGTTGGCGGCTTAGCCTTTTGACATAATTTGCATTTGGCAAGAACAGATCGAATACGTTTTTCCATATTACTGAAGTAGCAATTTTCTCGTAATTTATGAAAGCATTTTCTGGGACCAAAGTGTGCATAACTGAAATGTGTGTACCATGTCAGTTTATTAACCTACTCATCAGGAATACAAACTAACCAAACAGAGTTGTCGACCGATTTTCGTTTAAAAAGAATATCATTGCGAACTAAATAATACTGTCTAACATAAATCTTTAGATAAATCCGGATGTGAAAGAAGTGGAGCAGCAACTGAAGCATCACGAAGTTGTTCAAATTCTGACTGAGCTTCCTCATCCCAACACCAATTAGAATTCTTTCCAGATAGTTCACACAAACGAGGTGTGGCCAAATTGTCCAATGTAACAAAGCGTCTAAGAAAATTACAGACACCAAGGAAACTACGAACATCACGTTTTGTGGTAGGAACAGCATAATTACGAATAGCGTTTAGTTTCTCTGGATCAGGAAGAATACCTTCTGTAGAAATAATGTGACCGAGAAATTTCACCTGAGAACCACCAAATTCAGATTTTTCCAAGTTCACTGTAATGCCAACTCTTGCAAAAATACGTAATAATGAATCCAAAATTTTGTTGTGCTCACTCCAAGAACGCTTAGCAATAAGAATATCGTCAACATATGAAGTAATATTGTTACGAAGATAAACAGGTAAAAGTTCGTTTAAACTATAAATGAATGCTGCTGAAGGTACAGTAAGTCCAAACGGTAATTTCCGAAATCTCTTTTAGGTAAAATCGTCATATCCGGTTAATCTTTGCCGACTCTCTAGATAGATTGATAGTCGAAGAGTTGTTTTGACAGATGCAAAGAATAGTAAAAGAGTAGGCAGCGGTGCAGAAAACTAAGAGGGAAATGGCACCACTACAGCTTGGGGCCCTATGCACGCTACGGCACATATTCACTTAGTGTAGTGAATCCCCTGAGGACTTTAATATCCGCACATAAATTCCAGTTTGTGACTTAGTAGCCAATTTGGTGGAAGTGCGTACATAAATTGATCTAACCATGAACATGGATGTATGTCATTCTTAGAATTGCGAAAGTGTTTATAGTCAAAGTTTTAGCCTCGTGGCGACAAAGACCTACCGCGTCTGTCTCAGTCCCAGTGTCGATTATTGTCAAGTTCGCGCGCCTGGCGCTCTCTTGTTGCATCCCGTAAATGAAACAAATTACTTTCTTCAAACCCATCTGCTATTTGTGATTCTAAATTTCTTTTGCTGTCTTTTCCAACAATTTCGCCTTCAATTTGTTTGACTTGCTTTAGTAATGCCTCAAATTCCCTTTTAACGCGTTCATTAAATTTTCCCTCACTTTCAACAAGCTTATTTATGTTCTGGTACTCTTCGGTTTCTGCAAATGGTAATGGAGCTGTATCATCCGAATCTCTGTCCCCATTTAAACTAAGACTTGTCAATTTATCTGAAATCTCCTCAACTCTTTCCAATGAGTCACCTATTTTTTCTTTCTGTTTATTTACGTCTTCGTAAGTGTCGCGACTCGGGTTTCAGTAATTGTCACATTTAGTAGTTAACTGTTCATATTGTTGTGTTAGATTATTTATTCTGTCATTTGGTACTGATTCCTCGATTCGCTCAAATATTTCTTCCTTATCATGTGCACGTTGTAAATTTAACTCTGAAAATTTCTGTACTATCACGCGATCTCTTTCCTCCTGTTCTCTATCCTGTTCCTTTTGTCTGATTTCTATTGAAATTAATCTATTATTGTGAGCATTCAAAATCGGTTGTACTTCTTCACTAATTTCTTCATGTTTTTGAAACATGTCCCTATTCGTGAGTCTAACCGTGTTTCCATTGTTTCCATCTCTGTTTTAATTGTTCCTATTTGTGATCCCAGTGAGTCTAACCGTGTTTCCATTGTTCCCATATCAGTTTTAATTTCAGATCTTAACTGTGATCCCACTGTTTTTAATTCAGATCTTAACTGTGATCCCAGTGAGTCTAACCGTGTTTTTAATTCAGATCCCAAATTTAATATTGCACTCATCAACTGCTCCATATCTTCTGTCGTTAACCACGTATTCTGAAAATTTTTCGATTGTGAAAAATTTTGAACTGGTTCCGGACTATTTTCCCGACTTATTAAATTGTTTTTCACTTCATTATTCATCATCCTGTTGTCCTGTGTTGGCGAGTTCGCCATATTAACAATTTCGTCATTCTCACTATTCATCATTTTTGCCTTTTTCATCGATCGCGTAATCATTTACAAAACATACAAAATTCGTCACTATACGAAAATTACACACAATGACACTTTATCACCAACAATACCATTCACACGAAATACTTCCCTCAAACACGATTAACGAACAATTGAAATCTTCATAATTGCACAAAATTGTCAAACCCGTGTACAACACAACAAAAATTAAATTCTGCAAAAAAAAAAAAAAAAAAAAAAAAAAACCATTAGAAGAATGACAATTGCCAAATCTACACATGCAATATAGACTACAATTACTAAATTACAAATTACTTCAACAATACTACTACTGTCTGCTATTTTTACTATCAGAAGATTCCAAAGGACGATCCGAAGCAGCGGTGGCCACGTGCATGGGGGCTTAATTATATATTTAATGCAAATATTTTTTAATTTTAGTCGCTGTATGTCCGGTTACGAAGTCTCGTAAACGGTTGGCCCTGACTAGTATTACTGCGCAATCTGACTACATAGAATAACAACAAAGAATGAAAGAAAATTTCCGTTAACACAATTAATTAATTAAGTCCCTAGCAACTATAAAACGTACGAAACCAAAGCACAGGTGTAACTGTTCTGTGTATGGAAGTGTGATTCAACGTACACATCTGGCACGGTTCTTCTTCAATAAGACAAGAAATTTTAAATACCGTTTATACTGAAGTAATTAAAAAAATAGAAATACTATAATTGCGCAAGAAAACCAGAAGTACACTCTAATACAAGAACACGAGCCAGATGCTTTGTTGACTGAACCTGTGACGAGGCATTGTTTAAGACATAATGAGAAAAAAAGGAATTTTTTTTACCTTCATATACACTCCTGGAAATTGAAATAAGAACACCGTGAATTCATTGTCCCAGGAAGGGGAAACTTTATTGACACATTCCTGGGGTCAGATACATCACATGATCACACTGACAGAACCACAGGCACATAGACACAGGCAACAGAGCATGCACAATGTCGGCACTAGTACAGTGTATATCCACCTTTCGCAGCAATGCAGGCTGCTATTCTCCCATGGAGACGATCGTAGAGATGCTGGATGTAGTCCTGTGGAACGGCTTGCCATGCCATTTCCACCTGGCGCCTCAGTTGGACCAGCGTTCGTGCTGGACGTGCAGACCGCGTGAGACGACGCTTCATCCAGTCCCAAACATGCTCAATGGGGGACAGATCCGGAGATCTTGCTGGCCAGGGTAGTTGACTTACACCTTCTAGAGCACGTTGGGTGGCACGGGATACATGCGAACGTGCATTGTCCTGTTGGAACAGCAAATTCCCTTTCCGGTCTAGGAATGGTAGAACGATGGGTTCGATGACGGTTTGGATGTACCGTGCACTATTCAGTATCCCCTCGACGATCACCAGTGGTGTACGGCCAGTGTAGGAGATCGTTCCCCACACCATGATGTCGGGTGTCGGCCCTGTGTGCCTCGGTCGTATGCAGTGCTGATTGTGGCGCTCACCTGCACGGCGCCAAACACGCATACGACCATCATTGGCACCAAGGCAGAAGGAACTCTCATCGCTGAAGACGACACGTCTCCATTCGTCCCTCCATTCACGCCTGTCGTGACACCACTGGAGGCGGGCTGCACGATGTTGGGGCGTGAGCGGAAGACGGCCTAACGGTGTGCGGGACCGTAGCCCAGCTTCATGGAGACGGTTGCGAATGGTCCTCGCCGATACCCCAGGAGCAACAGTGTCCCTCATTTGCTGGTAAGTGGCGGTGCGGTCCCCTACGGCACTGCGTAGGATCCTACGGTCTTGGCGTGCATCCGTGCGTCGCTGCGGTCCGGTCCCAGGTCGACGGGCACGTGCACCTTCCGCCGACCACTGGCGACAACATCGATGTACGGTGGAGACCTCACGCCCCACGTGTTGAGCAATTCGGCGGTACGTCCACCCGGCCTCCCGCATGCCGACTATACGCCCTCGCTCAAAGTCCGTCAACTGCACATACGGTTCACGTCCACGCTGTCGCGGCATGCTACCAGTGTTAAAGACTGCGATGGAGCTCCGTGTGCCACGGCAAACTGGCTGACACTGACGGCGGCGGTGCACAAATGCTGCGCAGCTAGCGCCATTCGACGGCCAACACCGCGGTTCCTGGTGTGTCCGCTGTGCCGTGCGTGTGATCATTGCTTGTACAGCCCTCTCGCAGTGTCCGGAGCAAGTATGGTGTGTCTGACACACCGGTGTCAATGTGTTCTTTTTCCCATTTCCAGGAGTGTATATTGACGAAAAGCACTCTGATCATTACAATATCTCCATTCGAACAACATCTGCTGTCTAGGCCATCGAACAACTGCATACAACATGGCCACAAATAGCACAGCTATCAATATCCTCTCAGCAAGATCTGCACAAGCACTCACTACGACGACATCTCAACAACGACTTGACTCCTACTACTTCTCAACAAGCACTGACTACTGCCACATCTCGACAATCACTGCCAGCGGAGGCGGCCGAATAAAACTCTTTGGCGCAATCTCTGGCGCTGTGCCTCAGTGTAGCCACCTTTCAATACATATCGTTTGTTAACGTTATTACAAAAAATTTCGAAAAGTTCTTGATCAATATACTTCACATTTCTACACAGTAATGTAATAAAAGTTCGGACTGACATAGGTCACATATAAAGGGAAAAGATTGTTGGAAAAGCAGCGTGCATGTTTTCTTTTACAAACGATTGCGGGGAAGAAAAAGCTGTGCTATGCCGTGATGTGAAAATGTGCGGATTCGTTTTCTTTTTCCTCTCAGTGATGGAAACGTAATCTGGATAGTTGTATTTATGGCTTTTCGGCGTATGGTTAGAACACTGCTGCGAAATCTGTAATCCGGGAAAGTTGTATTTATGGTTTTTAGGGTTATGATTAAAACACTCCTGGAGAATCTGTAATCCTGGCCATTTTCAGATGAAAACTATGCAAAATTCTGTCATTGAGGCCGCTATTCTCACAGATCCAGCAACAGGATACGTCTTCCAATGATCCCACCCAATTTATCCATTTATTTAATGGACATCAATTCCCAATCACGTTTGTTGGCATTACTTATAAACAAGGCTCGAGGTTAGAGAGGAGGCAAGAGGAGATGGATAGAGAGAAGGGGTAGGAAATAAACGTAGACTGGGAAAGAAGGAGATAGAATGGAGGACGATGAGGTGGAGAGAGATAGCGAGGAGGAAGTAGTGCGCCATCGGGACCATCCGACCGCCGTGTCATCCTCTGAGGAGGATGATGACAGGAGGGACGTGGGGTCAGCACACCGCTCTCCCGGTCGTTATGATGGTATTCTTGACCGAAGCCGCTACTGTTCTGTCGAGTAGCTTTTCAACTGGTATCACGAGGCTGAGAACACCCCGAAAAATGGCAACAGCGAATGGCGGCCGGGATGGTCACCCATCCAAGTGCCGACCTCGCCCGACAGCACTTAACTTCGGTGATCTCACGGGAACCGGTGCATCCACTGCGGTAAGGCCGTTGCCACTGCCGGTTCCGCTAGTGGTAAATAATTACAGGAGGCAGGCATCGAATGAGAGACACTTACATCGCTAGTCAGCAACTGTAGTTGACACTTTAAGGTTGGGTTGCTTGGGGAAGGAGACCAGACAGCGAGGTCATCGGTCTCATTGGATTAGGGAAGGACGGGGAAGGAAGTCGGCCGTGCCCTTACAAAGAAACCATCCCGGCATTTGGCTGGAAGGATTTTAGGGAAATCACGGAAAACCAAAATCAGGATGGCCAAACGCGGGATTGAACCGTCGTCCTCCCGAATGCGAGTCCAGTGTCTAACCACTGTGCCACCTCGCTCGGTGACAATTTAAGGCTGACAACGTAGAGCATGCCATCAATAGAACAATAAATAGCCGATTTTGTTTTTTTTTTCTTCATTTACAATGGATAATGGTGGATAAGCACTCGCCTCCAGGTGTTCGCAATATTATTTGTTGCACACTTCTATGTCTGTTTGAAATTCGTGTAAGCCTTAGTATCGTTGTTTCGTGAAATTGTGCAGATGTAAGATCGCAATAAAGTATATACTGTCCTGAAACCTCGAAAAGCAGAATACTCGCGAATGAAAGTTACACAGTGTGATTATTTCCACTGTGTACAAGCTCTAGGGATTGATCAATGAGAGGATATGGAAAAAAAGTCTAATGAACTTACGTCCGGAAAAGTATCGTTCCCACGCTGCAGACCATTTATTCAATCATACTTTGTTACAGAGACTGCGGTCTAATACGCGCTGTACCATGCAGACACAGTTACAGTATGTGCCTCAATGCAAGCGTTTACGCGTTGTAGCATGTTCTGTCTCACACGTTGACATGAGTCAGGCTGCATCCGAACAGCGTCAAAGGCAACATGAATACACTGCTCCAGTGTCTCCACATTTGGAATGGGCTCAGCATACACGATACTTTTGAGATGGCCCCATAACCAAATATCACACGGGTTGAGATCCAGTGAATGAGCAGGCCAGGCCACTGCATTCCGTCGTCCGGTCCATCGATCAGGGAAGACACGATTGAGATGCCTCCGGAGGTTAACGGCGAAGTGGGCTGGAGCACCATCATGTAGCAGCCACATAACCCTTCGAATCGTCAGCGGAACTTCTTCCAGCAGGGAAGGCAAAGTCACCCGCAAGAAACGCCTATAGTTCCGGTCTGACAGGCGACGCGAAAGAAAAACTGATCACAAAAAACGGTCGCTAATCATCCCGGCCCACATATTTCGGCTCCACCGATGCTGATGATTCGCTGTCACTATACTATGGGGGTTCTGCATACTTTCCCACAGATGACTCTTATGGAAGTTGAAAATACCACTCCGCGTGACAGTGGTCTCGTCTGTGAATAGGATGGAGACACAAATCCAGGCATCGTGTTTGCCTGGTGAAGAAGCCAGTGACAAAACTGCTCCCGATGTGGAAAGTCTGTCGCTAGTAAGCCCTGCACACGCTGTAAGTGATAAGGGCAGTAACAATTGTCATGGAGAATGTTCCACACGGTCATCTGGCTTATTCCAGATGTGGAGACGCTGGAGCAGCGTATTCAAGCTGTCTTTGACACTATTAGGATGCAGCCTGACCGATGTGAACGTGTGAGACAGAACATGTTATAACGCGTACACGCATGCTTTGAGGCACATACTGTAACTGTGTCTGCATGGTACAACGCGTATTAGTCCGCAGTCTCTGTAACAATGTATGACTGAATAAATGGTCTCTAGAATGGAAACTTTGTACACAGCACTTTTACTGACACGAAATATATTTACTTTTGTATATTATGTGTGTCCACCGTTTTCTCGGAATCTCGTGTACTTTGTTTTGGTGTTTTCGTGTTAATGAAAGAGCTGCAACAAAAAAAATTTAGCACATATATGTAGAAGAATGTTCGGAATGGATTAGGAAAGAAAAAAATCCAAGCACTGAATGTGCTCCAAAATAAAACGAAACGCGTATGTGCTAAATAAGACTTTTATTACAGTCGCAAAAGACGGTTAGCAACCTGTACTACTTGTATAGCTGTGACTACGGAAAAAGAAGCCGAGGCAACATGCATACTGACAAATGTCAGAATCGCTTTCGGTTTCTGCAGGAAAGTATCTTATAGTAGTGACAAATGGTTGACGTAAAGAGCGGCAAATAATGTGGTGACATAATGTCATATAGGACTCCTGTGCTGCAGGCGTGGGCTTTTATGTTTCCATATTGTGTCAGGCTATCAGGCAGATAAATCATGTTTCTACGCTTAGCAGCGTGTAGCACCAATTTTCGCCCTGATGGCGACAGTAATGAGACGTGACGTAACCTCTATGAGCAACGTGCAGAGCTGGAGATTCGTACTGCTCCAAGACTGTTTATATGCGGGTCAGTGCTCAGTGGGAATAGTCGGAAAGGGGAACAAGATGCCCACATACCGCTGACAAACGTGTCAGATAGTTCAGTACCCTAAGACACACCAGCATTTTCATGTGCTTGAAGAGGAAATATTGGAGAAATAGACTAGGACTGTCTGCAAGATAAGCTGACGCAATTCGAGGGTGGCGGGATGAAACATTTTCTTGTCTTTTTCATGTATCAGTGCATTCCCTTCGGGGAGTACCTATGTGTGCTGAGAAGCATTAGCTCAGAAGATCTTTTCCCGTTCTACGACCCACTCCTCGCTGTGTAGGCTACCTGAACCTAGGTTAATCCTTGTGCCCTATTACGTATGACGTTCAGAAATGTTTGGTCGGAAAGCTTCCACGCTTTCATATCTCGTGGTGAGATCTTGGTTGTGAGCTTTGTAGCTACTTACCGGCAGCTATTGACGAATGGTCTAGAAATGGCCATATTAACAAAGGACAGTACGATATTTTCGGATGGGAGGCCTTGAGTGGTGTCTTCAGCCTCTTGGTAGGAAAAGGTTTGCTCATCTGCGTACAATGGTGTCCTACCGGTGGTATTTTAGACCTGTGTATTCAGGGCCTCTGTTTGGTGTAGTTCACTGTAATGGATACGTCTCTTCTATGTTGTCACGTTTGTGTAGTATGATGATGTGACAAATCTACTACTGGCACATGGCTTACTTTTGTTAGATAGCACCATGGGTGCTGTCGAGCTTTCCATTCTTGTGGACGCTCTTGCATATCGCGCGGCCTTTTCTTTCCCGGTAACATATTCAGGCTCTTTGATTCCATGCCTAGTCTCCCATCACAGCATGTGATGTATTCACACTACACTGAATTCACACTGTGAGAGTACATCTACATCTACACTCTGCAACCAACCTTGCAGTGTGCCACGTTCCTGTTCCAGTCGCGAATATTTCGCAGGAAGAACAATTTCCGGCAAACCTTCGTGTGAGCTTGAATCTCTCTAATTTTACACGATATGATCAAAAGTATCCGGACACCCCCAAAAACATGTTGTTTTCATATTACGCTTATTGTGCTGCCACCTACTGCCAGGCACTCCGTATCAGCGACCTCAGTAGTCATTATTCATCGTGAGAGAGCAGAATGGGGAGCTCCACGAAACTCACGGACCTCGAACTCGGGCAGGTGATTGGGTGTCATTTGTGTCATACGTCTGTACACGAGATTTTCACACTCCCAAACATCCCTAGGTCCTCCGATGTGATAGTGGATTGAAACGTGAAGGGGCACTTACAGCACAAAAGGGTACAGGCCGACCTCGTCTGTTGACTGACAGAGACCGCCGCGTCAGAATCACTGTAAGTACTATGTCAATTAGGGGGGAGGTGAGAAAACTTGGATCTCATGGTCGAGCGGCAGTTCATAAGCCACACATCACGCTGGTAAACGCCAAACGACGCTTCACTGGGTGTAAGGAGCGTAAACATTGGACGATGTAACAGTGAAAAAGCGTTTTGTGCAGTGACAAATCACAGTACACAATGTGGTGATCCTATGGCTGGGTGTGGGTATGGCGAATGCCTGGTGAAACGTCATCTGGCAGTGTGTGTAGCACTAACAGTAAAATTCGGCGGTGGTGGTGTTATAGTGTGGTCGTGTTTTTCAAGGAGGGGGCTTGTACACCTTATTGTTTTGTGTGGCGCTATCACAGCACAGGCCTAAGTTCGTGTTTTAAGCACCTTCTTGCTTCCCACTTTTGAAGAGCAATTCGGAGAAGGCGATTGCATCTTTCAACACGATCAAGCACCTGTTCATAATGCACGGTGTCCGCCCCTGGTAACGAGTGGTCAGCACGACGGAATGTCATGCCTAACTGACCGGGTTCGAATCCCAGTTGGGTCGGAGATTTTCTCCGCTCAGGGACTGATTGTTGTGTTGCTCTTATCATCATCATTTCATCCCCATCGACAAGCATGTCGCCGAAGTAGCGTCAACTCGAAAGATTTGCACCAGGCGAACGGTCTAGCCGACGGGAGGCTCTAGCCACAAGGCATTTCCATTTCCATAATGCACGGTCTGTGGCGGAGTGGTTACACAACAATAACATCCGTATAATGGACTGGCCTGCACAGAGCCCTGACCTCAATCCTATAGAACACTTTTGGGATGTTTTGGAACGCCGACTTCGTGCCAGGCCTCACCGACCGACATCGATACCTCTCCTGAGTGCATCACTCCGTGAAGAATGGGCTGCCATTCCCCAAGAAACCTTCCAGCTCCCGATCGAACGAGAGTGGTAGCTCAGCAAAGCTAAGGGTGGGCCAACACCATACTGAATTTCAGCATTACCGATAGAGGGCGCCACGATCTTGTAAGTAATTTTGAGCCAGGAGTCCCAGGTGTCTGGATACTTTTGATCACATAGTGTATCTTCATAGTCTTTTCCCGAAATATTCGTTGAAGGGAATGTTGTATCCAACATAGTTGTGGAAGATAGGGTGTCTAGGAAACCTGCTGCTCAGATCACTAGGCTAAAACTCTAGAAAATCGTGCTATTGAGATTTATTACAGAAAGTAAATGACAATACTTAACTTTGAGAAATACATAGATGTGTTGGGAGTATAGGATAAGATGCAATATAATGAATGTCCTTCAGTATAACGATTCCAATACAAGTGAAGTAATACAGTGGATACTTCTATCCACGTGGCTGGTCTTGAAGAACTGAGCGCGACAAGTCAGCGTGGCCCTTATGTTCTTTCCGCGTAGAGGGCGCTGCCGTCGTGTTGTAGTCCTGGAGAGGGGTCGGTCAGCATGCAATTGGCGGACGTCTTCTTCACACCCCTCTCTGCTCTCGTGTTTCGGACTGGCTCGCTGGTGCTTGACTTTATGCCGTAACAGGGAGTGATATATTTCTTGATCTAGGAAAGTACGCTCTCGGACACCATACCATGATGCAAAACTGCTCTCTTGCAGCGTCTGCTGCAGGAGATCGTTGATCATCTCTGCGGCGCTTTCGTGCAAACTAAATAAACCTGCTCTTTTCTGGACCTCATTTCCCACTATTAGTCCTATTTGGTATGGACCCCATATTGAAGAGCAATCTTCAAGTATTGGTCGAACGAGTTTTTTTGTAAGCTACTTCTTTTGTTCATGAACTACATTACCTAAAGATGCCTCCAACGAATCTCTCTTGCATCTGCCTTACCACAGTTAATGTTAGGTGATCATGCACTTCAAATCACTCCGTTCGCGTACACCTGTATGTTCTGTGACAATATCTGCTTCCAGCGATTGGTCAGCAATCGAGTAAACTGTCTTTTTGAGGTTCAGTTGCCACTCCTTGCATCAAACGACAATTTTCTGCAGATCTTCCTGTATTTCACTACATCCGACGTAATTGTTGTTGTTGTTGTGGTCTTCAGTCCTGAGACTGGTTTGATGCAGCTCTCCATGCTACTCTATCCTGTGCAAGCTTCTTCATCTCCCAGTACCTACTGCAACCTACATCCTTCTGAATCTGCTTAGTGTATTCATCTCTTGGCCTCCCTCTACGATTTTTACCCTCCACGCTGCCCTCCAATGCTAAATTTGTGATCTCTTGATGCCTCAAAACATGTCCTACCAACCGATTCCTTGTTCTAGTCAAGTTGTGCCACAAACTTCTCTTCTCCCCAATCCTATTCAATACCTCCTCATTAGTTACGTGATCTACCCACATTATCTTCAGCATTCTTCTGTAGCACCACATTTCGAAAGCTTCTATTCTCTTCTTGTCCAAACTGGTTATCGTCCATGTTTCACTTCCATACATGGCTACACTCCATACAAATACTTTCAGAAACGCCTTCCTAACACTTAAATCTATACTCGATGTTAACAAATTTCTCTTCTTCAGAAACGATTTCCTTGCCATTGCCAGTCTACATTTTATATCCTACATTTTATATCTCTCATCAGTTATTTTACTCCCTAAATAGCAAAACTCCTTTACTGCTTTAAGTGTCTCATTTCCTAATCTAATCCCCTCAGCATCACCCGATTTAATTTGACTACATTCCATTACCTTCGTTTTGCTTTTGTTGATGTTCATCTTGTATCCTCTTTTCAAGACACTGTCCATTCCGTTCAACTGCTCTTCCAAGTCCTTTGCTGTCTCTGACAGAATTACAATGTCATCGGCGAACCTCAAGGTTTTTACCTCTTCTCCATGAATTTTAATACCTACTCCGAATTTTTCTTTTGTTTCCTTTACTGCTTGCTCAATATACAGATTGAATAACATCGGGGAGAGACTACAACCCTGTCTCACTCCTTTCCCTACCACTGCTTCCCCTTCATGCCCCTCGACTCTTATAACTGCCATCTGGTTTCTGTACAAATTGTAAATAGCCTTTCGCTCCCTGTATTTTACCCCTGTCAACTTCAGAATTTGAAAGAGAGTATTCCAGTTAACGTTGTCAAAAGCTTTCTCTAAGTCTACAAATGCTAGAAACGTAGGTTTGCCTTTTCTTAATCTTTCTTCTAAGATAAGTCGTAAGGTTAGTATTGCCTCACGCGTTCCAACATTTCTACGGAATCCAAACTGATCTTCCGCGAGGTCTGCTTCTACCAGTTTTTCCATTCGTCTGTAAAGAATTCGCGTAAGTATTTTGCAGCTGTGACTTATTAAACTGATAGTTCGGTAATTTTCACATCTGTCAACACCTGCTTTCTTTGGGATTGGAATTATTATATTCTTCTTGAAGTCTGTGGGTATTTCGCCTGTCTCATACATCTTGCTCACCAGATGGTAGAGTTTTGTCATGACTGGCTCTCCCAAGGCCATCAGTAGTTCTAATAGAATGTTGTCTACTCCCGGGGCCTTGTTTCGACTCAGGTCTTTCAGTGCTCTGTCAAACTCTTCACGCAGTATCATATCTCCCATTTCATCTTCATCTACTTCCTCTTCCATTTCCATAATGTTGTCCTCATTTACTGCATTTTTATATTTTCTCCTTTCATCAATTAAATTCAATATTACTTCTGTTACCCAAGGATTTCTATTAGTCCTCGTCTTTTTACCTACTTGATCCTCTGCTGCCTTCACTACTTCATCCCTCAGAGCTATCCATTTTTCTTCTACTGTATTTATTTCCCCCATTCTTGTCAATTGTTCCCTTATGCTGTCCCTGAAACTCTCTACAACCTCTGGTTCTTTCAGTTTATCCAGGTCCCATCTCCTTAAATTCCCACCTTTTTGCAGTTTCTTCAGTTTTAATCTACAGGTCATAACCAATAGATTGTGGTCAGAGTTCACATCTGCCCCTGGAAATGTCTTACAATTTAAAACCTGGTTCCTAAATCTCTGTCTTACCATTATATAATCAATCTGATACCTTTTAGTATCTCCAGGATTCTTCCAGGTATACAACCTTCTTTTATGATTCTTGAACCAAGTATTAGCTATGATTAAGTTATGCTCTGCGCAAAATTCTACCAGGCGGCTTCCTCTTTCATTTCTTAGCCCCAATCCATATTCACCTACTACGTTTCCTTCTCTCCCGTTTCCTACTGACGAATTCCAGTCAACCATGACTATTAAATTTTCGTCTCCCTTCACTACCTGAATAATTTCTTTTATCTCGTCATACATTTCATCTATTTCTTCATCATCTGCAGAGCTAGTTGGCATATAAACTTGTACTACTGTAGTAGGTATGGGCTTTGTGTCTATCTTGGCCACAATAATGCATTCACTATGCTGTTTGTACTTGCTTACCCGCTCTCCTATTTTTTTATTCATTATTAAACCTACTCCTGCATTATCCCTATTTGATTTTGTATTTATAACCCTGTAATCACCTGACCAAAAGTCTTGTTCCTCCTGCCACCGAACTTCACTAATTCCCACTATATCTAACTTTAACGTATCCATTTCCCTTTTTAAATTATCTAACCTACCTGCCCGATTAAGGGATCTGACATTCCACGCTCCGATCCGTAGAACGCCAGTTTTCTTTCCCCTGATAACGACGTCCTCTTGAGTAGTCCCCGCCCGGAGATCCGAATGGGGGAATATTTTACCTCCGGAATATTTTACCCAAGAGGACGTCATCATCATTTAATCATACAGTAAAGCTGCATGTCCTCGGGATAAATTACGGCTGTAGTTTCCCCTTGCTTTCAGCCGTTCGCAGTACCAGCACAGCAAGGCCGTTTTGGTTAATGTTACAAGGCCAGATCAGTCAATTATCCAGACTGTTGCCCCTGCAACTACTGAAAAGGCTGCTGCCCCTCTTCAGGAACCACATGTTTGTCTGGCCTCTCAGCAGATACCCCTCCGTTGTGGTTGCACCTACGGTACGGCCATCTGTATCGCTGAGGCACGCAAGCCTCCCCACCATTGGCAAGGTCCATGGTTCATGGGGACGTTATAATGGTCCTATAACAATCCCTGGGGCACGCCGGAAGCTAATTTTTTGCTATGTTATATTCGGTAGAAACTTTTCAATGCAAACAATCAGTTTGTCTGATATTCTAATCGCTGTTATTTTGTTCACTATGCGACAATTCGGGACCGCATAGATGAAATACCATTAGGAGGTCAAGGAACACGGTAAAAATCCGTGCGCCTCCATTTACTAATGTCTGGGCATACAGAAATGTCACAGTATGCTAGTATATTTCCCGACGTCAGAGATACAGGCTAATAGTTTTGTGCGTCTATTCGACGACCCTTGTTGAAAACGGCAACGATCTGCGCTTTTTACCAATCGTCGATAACACTTCGCTCTTGTAAAGACGCACTGTACGCTGCTGCTAGAAGAGGGCAAGTTCTTTCGCACAGTGTATGTAGAATCGTACAGCATCCTATAAAGTCCAGTGGCCTTCCCTCTGTAGTGCGACTTCCGCTGATTTTCTATCCCATGGTTACTTATTTCAACATTAGCGATTTTGTAAGTCATCCGTCGATTTAAAGTAGCCACTACAGAGCGACCTTCTTCCATGAAACCGTTTTGGAAAAATACTTTTAATAATTCGGACTTCTCTGCGTCGTCTCCCGTTTCAGTGCCACTAGGGTGACAGTGTGTGTTGACAGAGGTCTTAGATTCGTTTACTGATTTAACAAAAGATCAAACCTTCTTAGGATCTTCTGTCAGGTCGGCAGACGGAATCTTACTTCCTAATTCGTTGAACGCTTCATGCAAGGCTCCCACTACGCTAATTCGGACTTTATTTAACTGTTATTTGTCCGCAAGGCTTTGACTACGCTTAAATTTGCAGTAAGGCTCTCTTTTCATTCGTAGCAGTTTTCTAACACGTCTGTTGAGCCGCGACGGGTCTTTTCCATCTCTCACAACTTTGATCGGCATTTATCTGTCTAAAGGTTATTTTTCAATGCTCTTGAACTTTGTCCATTGATACTCAACGTCGTTAGTGTAGTTTTGTTCCTGACCGTCCAGGTAATCTTAAAACTGTCTCTTGTTGTCCTTGCCAAGCAAAAGATCTTCATGTATTTCTTTGTATCCGTATTTGCAGCTGAAATCTGGTTTCGCAGGAAAGAGCGGATCAGGTTGTGGAAAGGGGTCAAGATCAGTTACTGATACTTACACAAGAACACCAACTTTATTCCTCGAAAACACAATGCACAGTTTTCTCTTTAAAACAACAAGGATCAGTTCGCGGCTGAGGGTCGAAGTAACTTCTCAGTAATAAGGCTTAAATAATTCCTTTTAAAATAAGTAAAATTAAAATATCTTCTCGGCTAAAGGCTCGAATAATATTTCAGATCAACAAAGGATATTCTTTAAAAGGCATGCATTTACCAATTTCGGCTAAAAGTCGTATTAAGGAAAATTTGAATTAATTCCTCGGCTGAAAGCCCAATAATATTTCAACGTAATAAATGGCAACTTTTAAAGACAAACATTTACACAATACAACAGAAAACCATCTTAAGAAAACGAAATATTCAAAATAATTAAAGACAGACCTTAAGATAAGAATTTACACAGTACGGCTGAAGATCATTTTAAGAATTCAAGAGAATTAAAGAGAAACATTACAGACAGGAATTTACACATTACGCCTGAAAGCCACAGATTTTAAAACAAACGCTTCTGAAAGGCCTAAATACAGAGCAAACAAGAATTTTAAATAAAACACGGCTGAAGGCCTAATCTTAAAATACTTCACATAAGGTTCGGCTGAAGGCCACATGCTCAACATAGAAAAGACGAAATTAATACACGGCTGAAGGCCTGGCACAGTACTTGCGACAAAAGAAAATCACAACCACAAATAGCAGAACAGTGGTGCTCAGAAGTGTTCCAAGGGTCGGCTCTAACAACAGATTAGATGAGACAGGCAGCCAAGCGTAACACTAAATAATTGGGTGGCAGCACGACCTAGCGAAGTCTGAAGAACCAACCAAAACCCAATCAATTCCGTTCCACCCAACCAACGGGACAACAACCAAAAATATCAGCGAGGACGAGGATTGCAGCGGGACTATGTCTTAATAATTGGCGTCACAACACAGCCACTCAAAAATATGAACAACACCAAAGGCTGTCAAACTACACGCGGTACGGACAGCATCGACACGGCGAGGAAAAACACACTGCGGAACACTACGCTAATGCCCTCGCCGCGGAGACTTCCTCGCTGCTCTGTCCAAACCGACAAACTGCCTACTCCAGTACGCAGACAGCATTAACGTAATTGCTCAGTCGAAATTACACAAGTTGACACAGTTCCACGAAAACACTTCCACAAGATCTCGAACAATCGTAAAAGCAATCACTGTGGATGATGTGTTGGCAGAAGAGCCAACACCGTGTTGCTAGAGGAGGCCGAAATGCACGCGTTTAAGCTCACGCAAACTGGCGTGAGGTCTGGAACAGGACAATGTAATTAATATAGCCAATAAGTTACGTTGCTGTTGGAATACTTAACTTTAATCCATAATTGGTGTACATCAATAATAATCTCAATATAAACTGGTAATGGCGCCTTGCTAGGTCGTAGCAAATGACGTAGCTGACGGCTATGCTAACTATCGTCTCGGCAAATGAGAGCGTATTTGTCAGTGTAGCATCGCAAGCAAAGTCGTCTGTAGAACTGGGGCGAGTGCTAGTAAGTCTCTCTAGACCTGCCGTGTGGCGGCGCTCGGTCTGCAATCACAAGTCGACACACACAGAGAAACCGAAGCGGTCGGCGACCAAATACCCGTCGGTCGATAAGACGACCAATCGAACGACCAACCAAGGTCGTCCCCACTCAAATAATGTGTGTCGGCAACGGTCTGACGAGTCTTTGCTGACTGGACTTCACAGCAGTTCCATCCTGACTTCTAGATGTCGGAGACACGACGACCCTGGCACACTGGCTCGGACCCCACCATGCAGAGTGAACACTTGCCCATTGGCCACCGAAATCTCTGCACAAGGAAGGAACCGACCCACGTCCGACACAAGTACCAACTGAGGAGGCCCAGAAACAGTCAAAAGACCAAACACACGTCTCCCGATAAGACGACCGACCGAACGACCAACCAACGGTCGTTCCCGCCCCAGTCTCCTTCCGTCGCACAGTGCATGTGTGTCGCCAGCGGTCGGCGAGTACTGGCTGTCCGCACCTCATTGGCGCTCCGTCCCAACTGAACACCCGACACAAGACGAGCCGGAAATACTAACGGTCGCTTCAAAGATAATACGAAAGTGCTCTTATCGATACGCGCTGCTGCTGTCACTCACGGGCAGGCAAGCCAGCAACTTAGTGACGCCAATAAATCAAGTTAAAAAAAAGGAGACGGCGGCACAACAGAGACAAGCTGTCAAGCAATAAACGTCACGAACGCGAGCCCCGCACGACTCAGCAGCCATGCTCGATGTTGCTGTAACTGTCTTATGGTCACAAATTCCTTGTTCTACGCTACGTGAGTAGAAAAATTCGGATTTGTTTGTCACCAGAGGTCTAAGACGTTGTCTCTGCGAATCCTGTAATTCTGATCATCTGTGTACTGCCATGTTCCTAATCTGTTGAATAAATGTCTAAGTAATTACTTGAATCCTTATGGGGGTTGCAATTTTCACAAACAGAAGTTTAGAATGTAGTACTATCTGAAAAGAAGCTGTATAATGTAGTACTATCTGAAAAAAGCTGCAGAAATATCCAGTTACATTTTGATATGATTTCAAAGTGGTGAAAGAAGTGTCGACTTGCTTTGAATACGCAGGAATTTGAAGATGCACACTTCACAAAAGAGAGAAAAGTAGTATCCTATCAGAACACTATCAATGAAGCATAACTAGAATGAGTGAACTCACAGAAATAGCTGGGTTTAACGATTTGTTTGTGTGTGAATTGAAGTGACTACATAGGCTCCGACGAAGAAACAGCAGGTGGCAGACTTCGGTGCATTGGCAGAACCCTGGAAAAATACGGTCTACAAGGAAAGCTGAGTATAAAATACTTCGACGTCAAATCCTTGAATATTAAACAGTTCCTTGGGACCCATGCCGAATACTACCAACATCGGATAATGAAAATATTCAAAGAAAGGCATGTATGTACGAGTCACACGGAAGCGTTACGGGAACGCCAAAAAAGCTGAATTGGCGGAAATTTGGAGATAGTTGACAATCATCCCTAGAAAACCTGCTTATAAAGGAGTCATCGTTAAGTAAGGAATCCAGGAATATATTATGTAGCTGAGCGTTTAGTGGAATGAGGTTTGGCTTGGGGTTGCTCAGGTTTGGGTTTATTTTACAAAATCGCTTGTTGACAACACAAATATATCACACAAACAAAATTACACGACAGAACGTTGAAGAATAATAAATCTTTGTACATCACCCAAAGCTAATCCTCGTATAGATTGGGCACCGGATAATAATAGAATAAGAAAAACACTTTGTAACATGCCCGGGGGTACAAATGGCGGGGGGGTCTCTTTAACTAGTTGTCGCTTCTCGTTTCGTGACCTTGCGCCCTGTCCACACCACGTACCTGATAATCCCGCGGCGGTCGTACTGTTCTGCTCCACACTGCTGCTGGCTTGCCTGAAATTACGTATCTACATATGTAAGCAGGTTCAGAGGAGCCATCAACGTTACGCACAACCTGTCCTACGTCTGGTATGAATATCTATATTTCGAGACGATAAGAAATCACAGGTTGTACTGTTTACGTTCTAAGTCATGACTGCTTATCACAATTAACATTCTTGATGATTACCTGTCCACAATATCACTTGGACGAGCGTACGAGTAGCCGACGCGACGCGGGTGATTGTTGATGATGCGGAAGCAGAATTATCGCACGAAAGGTCATACGCTCGTCACGCATACACAGATATTTGGTAACAGTCCTCCTTGACATTAGTAATGATATAAAACTGTTCATAGAGTTAATTTTTCTGTTGTCAGTTCTCACTTGTACGAGCGTGCGCGTAACCGCCGCGGTGCGGATGATTGATGTACGGTGCGACACGCAATGAGAGGATACACAAATATGTTATCAGCGGCACTGCTTATTTTTAATTACATCATTACGCACTTTCCTCTGAATCACTTCCATATTTCATCACTTTACTGTAATATCACTTGTGACAACACTTGAACTTCCATATTAACAATGCCTCTCACATGCAGAGCTACCCACAACACAACTTTTCCGTGTCCCGTGCTCGACTCTGGAAACGCGCAAAGATACTCCGCAACTAAGCCAGCAGTATGACAATACGCTTACAACTTTAACAAATATCAGACATAAAACTCAATTTTGATTCTGTCCCTGTGACACATAAACAGGCACCAAGCAAAAACAACAATTATCTCGCAGAATATTCCCACACCCTGGCCGTGGGACGTTCCACGCGGGTGACGAACTCAATAAAGAACAGTGAATGAATAAAATCACAATTGAACCTAGCTCCACTGTCAAGGACCTCCGCCAGCTGCTTACTACTACTACTACTACTACTACTACTACTACTACTTCTACAGGCAAGCCGGCCGGTGTGGCCGTGCGGTTCTAGGCGCTTCAGTCTGGAACCGCGTGACCGCTACGATCGCAGGTTCGAATCCTGCCTCGGTCATGAATGTGCTTGACGTCCTTAGGTTAGTTAGGTTTAAGTAATTCTAAGTTCTAGGGGACTGATGACCACAGATGTTAAGTCCCATAGCGCTCAGAGCCATTTGAACCATTTTTTTTTTCTACAGGCAGCAAATGTACCAGGCTAATTGCGCCACAAAGAACAGCAACAACAAAAATTTCAGTAACTTAGCGCCATGTACAGAGTTAAAAACGCCCTCTGCGTAGTTAAAAAGCAATGAGGGTAATTATCTCCTTTGTACAACAGTAACAAACGTCGACAGCGTGTAGTGTAATACAACACAAAGCTCACTTTTGTGCCCTCACCGCCAAGCAGTGCAATATTGTGGCTGCCGTACACTACTCTGAATCTGCCTGAGAATGACTGCCGGCCAGCCGGCCGGAGTGGCAGAGCGGTTCTAGGCGCTACAGTCTGGAACCGCGCGACTACTACGGTCGCAGGTTCGAATCCTGCGTCGGGCATGAATGTGCTTGATGTCCTTAGGTTAGTGAGGTTTAAGTAGTTCTAAGTTCTAGGGGACTGATGACCTCAGAAGTTAAGTCCCATAGAGCGCAGAGCCATTTGAACCATTTTTGACTGCCGGCCACTAAAGCACATTCCTTGCGATCTATATTTGCAAAAATAACAAAGCCAATCTTCTCTGTATCTGGTGGGTTTAGCGTCTTCTCTGGTGGGAAAGACATCGACTGTGCTCTAGGTAGACAATATCCACAACAGCTCGACCATACTTCCCGTCGACCGTTTGCTCCTCCTACTGTCCGTCTCCACGCCACACCAGGCTCCAGCTTGGATGCTGGCCACCAACCAACTCGCTGCTATGTTCGCTCCGTGTCTCCTGATTGGTCCGAAAGGCACTGGCGTCGTAGCTCGCGCACGTAGTGATCCCCCGCGCAACGCGCGTCCCAGAAAATACGCCGAAACCTCTACCCTGTAGGCGGGTAGTCCAAAAGTGCCACTTCGCACGGCACAACTATAGAACCCCTCACCCCCCCCCCTCCCACACACACACACATACGCACATATCGCTCCTGTGGGGAGGTGGACATAGGCACTGAAACCGTCGTTCCAACCGCGCTTTATACCCGACTGGAACGGTAAAAAAATCATGTCATCTGTCGTACACTTCATAGTGTAAATGTAGACGTAAAAGGCACCAAAAGTAACAGTTTCAACGAACTTCTCGAGGTACTAGAGGACGGCCGCCGTTTTTGCGGTCGTACTTCCGTACTGGCGTTACCAGAGAGCGCACAGTGGTGAATGAAGCGGCAGTAAACAGTAGAGAGAGCTCGTTTTCCGCGGCGTGCCGATGCGCGGCCGCACGCGTCTGCCTGGTGCGCCTGTAATTGCCAACAGGCCGCTATAGACTGGTCATTAAGCCGGCGCCAAGGGCTAATTTCCTTGTTCATCAGGGCGCGAGCGGCACATATCGCGTTACGTGATGCCAATATGCAAGGAGCCCGGCGGAGCGTGCCGGAAGCCGTCGAGGGCCTCCCCGGTGTTGTGCGCCCCCCCCCCCCCCCCCCAAGCCATTCACGTGGTCCGCGCCCACACAGTGGACGTACAGTGCCGCACCTCCACACTGGCTGTACAGCACACGCCGCCGGCACATTACGGCCTGCGCTGCGCTGCGTGTCTGCCATCCCAAGCGGCCGTCGCCTTCCGCGTCCCTCTAATGGACTCTGGAGCCTCCAGCATCCGCTCCATAACCTGATTGCTCTTTACTACCCTTTCACAACATTACAACTTCTTGTTTTTTACTATTGTGTTAATGAAATATTGATGATGATGATGATGAGGTCCCATACTCCGAGGAGCGTAGGGGACGATGCGGGAGACCCGCACCGCCGTACTAGGCAAGGTCCTAGCGGAGATGGTTTGCCATTGCCTTCCTCCGAATGAAATATTAGTAAGGTCTTATGGGACCAGTCCTGACAAAACTCTACCATCTGGTGAGCAAGATGTATGAGACAGGCGAAATACCCTCAGATTTCAAGAAGAATATAATAATTCCAATGCCAAAGAAAGCAGGTGTTGACAGATGTGAAAATACCGGACTATCAGTTTAATAAGTCACGGCTGCAAAATACTAACGCGAATCCTTTAGAGACTGGTAGAAGCCGATCTCGGGGAAGATCAGTATGGAATATAAGGGAATGTAGTCGAACTAAGTCGGGTGATGCTGAGGGTATTAGATTAGGAAATGAGACACTTAAAGTAGTAAACGAGTTTTGCTATTTCGGGAATAAAATACGAGGGTCACTCCAAAAGAAATACACATTAATTTTTAAAAAATCTTTCTTTTATTCTACATGTTTGAAAGTTTTACAGTGTGCAGATACATCCTTTAGAAACAATATTTTGATTATCAAATACGCCGGGAGAAACTCAAGAATCACAATATTTTCATTTCTCCACATAATTTCCATCCCTCTCAACTGCCTTACACCATCTTGGAACCAGCGCCTGTATACCCGCACGGTAAAATTCTGGACCAACCTGTTGGAGCCACTGTTTGGCAGCGCGAACAAGAGAGTCATCATCTTCAAACCTTGTTCCACGAAGAGAGTCTTTCAGTTTCCCAAAGAGATGATAGTCACATGGAGCCAAGTCAGGACTGTAAGGCGGTAGTTTCAGTGTTATTCATCCGAGTTTTGTGATCGCTTCCATGGTTTTTTGCCTGACGTGTGGCCGTGCATTGTCGTGCAGCAGCAAAACATCCTGCTTTTGCTGATATGGCCGAACACGACTCAGTCGAGCTTGAAGTTTCTTCAGGGTCGTCACATACGCATCAGAATTTATGGCGGTTCCAATTTGTATGATGTCCACCAGCAAGAGTCCTTCGGAATCGAAAAACACCGTAATCATAACTTTTCCAAGAGAAAGTGTGTTTTTGAATTTTTTTCTTGAGTGAATTTGCATGATGCCACTTCATTGATTGCTTCTTCGTCTCTGGTGGAAAATGATGGAGCCACGTTTCATCACCTGTCACAATTCTTCCAAGAAATTCATCTCCAAAATTCTAGAGCTGTTCCAAAAGTTCGCTGCATACCGCTTTTCTTGTTTCTTTGTGAGCCACTGTCAACATCCTAGGAACCCACCTGGCACAAACCTTTTTTAACGTCAACACTTCCAGTATTCTGCAAACACTTCCTTCCCCTATCCCAACGTAGCGTGATAAATCGTTCACTGTGATGCGTATGTCATCAGTCACCAATTCGTTAACCCTCTGCACATTGTCTGGAGTGTGTGCAGTACGAGGCCTGCCGCTGCGAGCACAGTCTTTATTGCTGTGCTCGCTTTCATCACGTAACCTGTTTGTCCACCTACTAACCGTACTGCGATCGACAGCAGCATCTCCATACACCTTTTTCAACCTCTTGTGGGTGTTTCTCACTGTCTCGTTTTCACAGAACAGGAATTCTATGTCAGCACGTTGCTTCTGACGAACGTCAAGTGTAGCAGGCATCTCGAAGACATGCTGTGACGGCGCCACTCACGGGAACAGGTTGAACTAAGTCTGAAAACATGCGGGAAGGATGTATCTACACACTGTAAAACTTTCACACGTGCAGAATGAAAACTGTTTTTTTACAAAAATAGTGTGCATTTCTTTTGGAGTGACCCACGTAACTGTTGATAGTCGAAGTAGAGAGAATATAAAATGTAGACTGGCAATGGAAAGGAAAGCGTTTCTGAAGAAGAGATATTTGTTAACATCGAGTATAGATTTGTCAGGAAGTCGTTTCTAAAAGTATGTGTATTGGGTGTAGCCATGTATCGAAGTGAAACATGGACGATAAATAGTCTGCACAAGAAGAGAATAGAAGCTTTCGAAATGTGGTGCTACAGAAGAATGCTCAATATTAGATGGGTAGATCACTTAACTAATGTGGAGGTATTGAATAGAATTGGCGAGAAGAGGAGTTTGTGGCACATCTTGACTAGAAGAAGGAATCGGTTGGTAGGACATGTTCTGGGGCATCAAGGGATCACCAGTTTTGTACTGGAGGGCAGCGTGGAGGGTGAAAATCGTGGAGGGAGACCAAGAGATGAATACATTAAGCAGATTCAGACGGATGTAGGTTGCAGTAGGTACTGGGAGATGAAGAAGCTTGCACAGGATAGAGCAGCATGGAGAGCTGCATCAAACCAGTCTCAGGACTGAAGACAACAACAACAACAATGGGACAAAACTGCTGAGGTCATCGTTTCCTAAGCTTATGCACTACTTAATCTAACTTAAACTAACTTTCGCTGAAGGCAACACACACAGACACCCATGCCCGAGGGAGGACTCAGACCTCCGACGGGGGCAGCCGCGCGGCCCGTGTCAGGGCGCTCAGACCCCGCGGCTATCCCGCGCGGTCCTGCATGAGTACTGCAACCTACTTTCATTTGAAACTATTTATTGTAATCAAGCCTAGTTTCTCTACAGTTCTCCCCCCCTCCCCTGCCCGCCCCCCCCCCCCCCTTACACCATTTCCTGAATTACCAGTTGACTACTCCTTGATGCCCCAGTATACGTCCCACCAACAGATCCCTTCTTTTAGACAGATTGCGCCATCAATTTCTTTTCTCTCCACTTCGATTCAATACCTTTCCATAAGCGATCCTATCTACCGGTCTGATCTTCAGCGCGGTTCGGTAACACCACATTTCAAAAGCTTTTATTCCTTCATCTCTCAACTGTTTATCCCTCACGCTTGACTTTCGCGCGAAGCTACATTCCCGAAAGGCATCTCCAGAAAAGACTTTCTAACACTTTATTTTATATTACATCTTCACAAACGTCTGTTTAAGATGCAGCTTTATTGCTATGTACGGTATGTATTACTGATGACATATTTCGGCCACGTTGCTGACGTTTTCAGTCTGTCTCCTAAGGTAAGCCGTAGCCTACGTTTTGTCTCGTATGTTCCTACATTCTTCTGAAACCCAGTTTCTTCTTCTTCGACGTCAACTCTTTCGACTCTTCTGTAACTATTCCACTGCAGTATTTTGCAACCATGAAATACTAAACTAAGTCCACTGTAATATTCATACCTGTTGTAAGTAGGCTGTTTAAGCTTTCATGTTAGTAATGCCACGTAGTGCTGTGTATGAAAATCGCTGACTGCGCTGTGTGCAGCCTATGGCTGGTTGGATTAATTGTTAGAATATTCGCTTGTGTAGTGTTGGTCAGTTGGATGCGAACAGCGCATAGCGTTGGGCAGTTGGAGGTGAGCCGCCAGCAGTGGTGGATGTGGGGAGACAGATGCCACAGTTTTGATAGCGGACGATCTGGACGTGTGTCCGTGAGAAAAAAGAAATTTGTAAGACTGGATGTCATGAACTGATATACATATTATGACTTTTGAACACTATTAAGGCAAATACATCGTTCTCCATGAAAATCTTTCATTTGCTAACTATGCCTATCAGTTGTTAGGGTCTTCAGTAGTTAGAATTTTTTATTTAGGTGGCAGTATTGGTGCTCGCTGTATTGCAGTAGTTCAAGTAACGAAGATTTTTGTGAGGTAAGTGATTCATGAAAGGTATAGGTTATTGTTAGTCAGGGGCATTCTTTTGTAGGGATTATTGAATGTCAGATTGCGTTGCGCTAAAAATTATTGTGTGTCAGTTTATTGATGATTAGAATGAGTAAAGAGAGAAATGTCTGAGTACGTTCAGTTCTGCTCAGCTGTTTGAAAATCAGATAACGTAAGAGCTTTCTCAGCAGTGTCATACTTAATTTTCAAAGGGGAAGTTTCACTGTCAGCACCTGCCTTCCCTGCAATTCGAATAACTACATTATTCTTCAAGCCTGAAGGCATATCGCTTATATTATACAGAAGGTTGGATATTTTTGTTGTTGTTGTTGTTGTTTTGCTCTTCAGTCGTGAGACTTGTTTGATGCAGCTCTCCATGCTACTCTATCCTGTGCAAGCTTCTTCATCTCCCAGTACCTACTGCAACCTACATCCTTCTGAATCTGCTTAGTGTATTCATCTCTTGGTCTCCCTCTACGATTTTTACCCTCCACGCTGCCCTCCAATACTAAATTGGTGATACTTAATGCCTCAGACCATGTCCTACCAACCGATCCCTTCTTCTGGTCAAGTTGTACCACAAACTTCTCTTCTTCCCAATCCTATTCAATACTTCCTCATTAGTTATGTGATCTACCCATCTAATCTTCAGCATTCTTTTCTAGCACCACATTTCGAAAGCTTCTATTCTCTTCTTGTCCAAACTATTTATCGTCCATGTTTCACTTCCATACATGGCTACACTCCATACAAATACTTTCATAAATGACTTCCTGACACTTAAATCTATACTAGATGTTAACAAATTTCTCTTCTTCAGAAACGCTTTCCTTGCCATTGCCAGTCTACATTTTAAATCCTCTCTACTTCGACCATCATCAGTTATTTTGCTCCCCAAATAGCAAAACTCCTTTACCACTTTAAGTGTATCATTTCCTAATCTAATTCCCTCAGCATCACTTGACTTAATTCGACTACATTCCATTATCCTCGTCTTGCTTTTGTTGATGTTCATCTTATATCCTCCTTTCAAGACACTATCCATTCCGTTCAACTGCTCTTCCAAGTCCTTTGCTATCTCTGACACAATTACAATGTCATCAACGAACCTTAAAGTTTTTACTTCTTCTCCATGGATTTTAATACCTACTCCAAATTTTTCTTTTGTTTCCTTCACTGCTCGCTCAATATACAGATTGAATAACATCGGGGATAGACTACAACCCTGTCTCACTCCCTTCCCAACCACTGCTTCCCTTTCATGTCACTCGACTCTTATAACTGCCATCTGGTTTCTGTACAAATTGTAAATAGCCTTTCGCTCCCTGTATTTTACCCCTGCCACCTTCAGAATTTGAAAGAAAGTATAACAGTCAATATTGTCAAAATCTTTCTCTAAGTCTACAAATGCTAGAAGCGTAGGTTTGCCCTTCCTTAATTTAGCTTGTAAGATAAGTCGTAAGGTCAGTATTGCCTCACGTGTTCCAACATTTCTACGGAATCCAAACTGATCTTCCCTGAGGACGACTTCTACTAGTTTTTCCATTCGTCTGTAAAGAATTCGCATTAGTATTTTGCAGCTTTGACTTATTAAACTGAAAGTTCGGTAATTTTCACATCTGTCAACACCCACTTTCTTCGGGATTGGAATTATTATATTGTTCTTGAAGTCTGAGGGTATTTCGCGTGTCTCATACATCTTGCTCACCAGATGGTAGAGTTTTGACAGGACTGGATCTCCCAAGGCCGTCAGTAGTTCCAATGGAATGTTGTCTACACCGGGGCCCTTGTTTCGACTCAGGTCTTTCAGTGCTCTGTCAAACTCTTCACGCAGTATCGTATCTCCCATTTCATCTTCATCTACATCCTCTTCCATTTCCATAATATTGTCCTCAAGTACATCGCCCTTGTATATATACTCCTTCCACCTTTATGCTTTCCCTTCTTTGCTTAGAACTTTGTTTCCATCTGAGCTCTTGATGTTCATACAAGTGGTTCTCTTTTCTCCAAAGGTCTCCTTAATTTTCGTGTAGGCAGTATCTATCTTACCCCTACTGAGATAAGCCTCTACATCCTTACATTTGTCTTCTAGCCGTCCCTGCTTAGCCATTTTGCACTTCCTGTCGATCTCATTTTTGAGACGTTTGTATTCATTTTTGCCTGCTTCATTTACTGCATTTTTATATTTTCTCCTTTCATCAATTAAATTCAATACTTCCTCTGTTACCCGAGGATTTCTTCTAGCCGTCGTCTTTTTACCTACTTGATCCTCTGCTGCCTTCACTACTTCATCCCTCAAAGCTACCCATTCTTCTTCTACCGTATTTCTTTCCCCAATTCCTGTCAATTGTTCCCTTATACTCTCCCTGAAACTCTGTACAACCTCTGGTTCTTTCAGTTTATCCAGGTCCCATCTCCTTAAATTCCCACCTTTTTGCAGTTTCTTCAGTTTTAATCTACAGGTCATAACCAATAGATTGTGGTCAGAGTCTTCATCTGCCCCTGGAAATGTCTTACAATTTAAAACGTGGTTCCTAAATCTCTGTCTTACCATTATATAATCTATCTGATACCTTTTAGTATCTCCAGGGTTCTGCCATGTATACAACCTTCTTTTATAATTCTTGAACCAAGTGTTAGCTATGATTAAGTTCTGCTCTGTGCAAAATTCTACCAGGCGGCTGCCTCTTTCATTTCTTAGCCCCTATCCATATTCACCTACTACGTTTCCTTCTCTCCTTTTTTCTACTACCGAATTCCAGTCACCCATGACTATTACATTTTCGTCACCCTTCACTATCTGAATAATTTCTTTTATTTCATCATACATTTCTTCAATTTCTTCGTCATCGGCAGAGCTAGTTGGCATATAAACTTGTACTACTGTAGTAGGTGTGGGCTTCGTATCTATGTTGGCCACAATTATGCGTTCACTATGCTGTTTGTAGTAGCTTACCAGCATTCCTATTTTCCTATTCATTATTAAACCTATTTGATTATGTGTTTATAACCCTGTAGTCACCTGACCAAAAGTCTTGTTCCTCTTGCCACCCAACTTCGCTAATTCCCACTATATCTAATTTTAACGTATCTATTTCCCTTTTTAAATTTTCGAACCTACCTGTCCGATTAAGGGAACTGACATTCCACGCTCCGATCCGTAGAACGCCAGTTTTCTTTCTCCTGATAACGACATCCTCTTGAGTAGCCCCCGACCGGAGATCCGAATAGTGTACTATTTTACCTCCGGAATATTTTACCCAAGAGGACGCCATCATCATTTAATCATACAGTAAAGCTGCATGCCCTCAGGTAAAATTACGGCCGTAGTTTCCCCTTGCTTTCAGCAGTTCGCAGTACCAGCACAGCAAGGCCGTTTTGGTTATTGTTACGAGGCCAGATCAGTCAATCATCCAGACTGTTGCCCTTGCAACTACTGAAAAGGCTGCTGCCCCTCTTCAGGAACCACACGTTTGTCTGGCCTCTCAACAGATACCCCTCCATTGTGGTTGCACCTACGGTACGGCTATCTGTATCGCTGAGGCACGCAAGCCTCCGCACCAACGGCAAGGTCCATGGTTCATGGGGAGGAGGATAGTTTTGTGATGATATGGTTTACTAATGATCCTGATAATTGTGAACGATTGTTGTCCACCCCAGGAGCCTTTTTGCACCTCATCTCTTTCAGTGCTCTGTCAAATAATCTTCTCAATATTGTGTCTAAAACACTCCCAGTCGCGCGCACATACAAGAAACACACACAAAACCATTTTATCCGGGACAATAGACAACACTGTCCCAAAATGTATTAAGTAGTTCTAGTGTCCTAGTCTGACTAATCCTGTCGGGAGGTTTCCCTTGGTCGTGGGGCCAAACTGAAAATTCCTTCTCGAAGGTTGTCCCCTCCTAGCCTGTTGAGATGTTTGGAAAGAGCCGCATCCTCCAATAGCCCGCCCTTCTTCCACGACTTGGGGATCAGAAACATAAAAAGAAGTATTCATAATCGTTTTTTTCCAGTGATATTTTTCTGTAACTGTTTTTGAAGAATGATGTATTTCAGTAATTATTAAAATGAAATATATTGCTCGCATGCAGTTAAATCCTTCCGTACCCTTCAAACAATGGAAGCACTTTTTGTGTTATCGCAAAATAGGGGAGAGAATGTCACGCATGTAATACGCAAATTGGGGTGGAAATAATTAAAACAAAGGCGTTTTTTGTTGCAGTAGGATCTTCTCACGAATTTTCAATCATTAATTTTCTCCTCGGAGTACCTAAACATTTTTGGACGCCCACATACATAGCGAGAAATGATTATCACATAATAAAATAAGAGAAATCACAGCTCGTAGGGAAATATTTAGGTTTTCGTTTTTCCTGCTCGCTGTTATAGAGTGGAACGCAAGGGACATAGCTTGAAGGCGGTTCGATGAACTCTCTGCCAGGCACTTAATTGTGCTAATGATGGAATCTGAAGAAATTAATTAAAATTCATGCCACATTGCTGACTTCACCCGGGTTCAATGCCCGCCTGGGGTACAAATTTTAATTAATTTCTTCAGCTTCCTCGTTCTCGTAGATAAAGATGAGATTGAAACGTCTCGTGGAAAATTGAAAAAAAAACTTAATTGTGAACTTCGAAGTAATCATGTAGATGTAGTTGACCAACATAGTTCTTATTTTTTTGTAAATAAATTTATAAATACTTGCGTATGTTTATCAAAATGAATTGACTAAGCGTGCCTGGAATACTTCCTTTATTTACGACCATTGAAACTAAAAGCTAAGATAAACCTTCCTGACATTTAGCAGCTCACATTTCTCGTGAAACTTGGTGCAATCTTTTATCTGATTAACAGTATCCGGACAACAACATGTAATACAGAGTTGACCACTAGACACCAGAGACGGACTTGCTAGTAAAAAAGGAGGTGCGGCTACTGTATTGTAAGTGGAGAAGCAAAAAACAGCAGAATGAATCTGTTATGAAAGCTCAGTGACTTCCGGCGTGGACCGGTTCGTCACTGAATGTCACCTGAGTGACAAGTTCATCAGAGACATTTCAACCCTCTAAAGTCGCTGAAGTCGACTATTGGTGATGAGATAGTGAAGTTGAAACGCGAAGGAAATCATAGCTAAACCAAGACCCGGCAGATCTCACATACTGACGGATAGGAACCACCGCGCATTGTGTAAGGTGGTTGTATAAAATAACCGCCAGAAATCAGTAGAAGGAATGAGCCGTGAGTTCCGAAGTGCTGCCGGCCGCGGTGATCTCGCGGTTAAGGTGCGCAGTCCGGAACCGCGCGACTGCTACGGTCGCATGTTCGAATCCTGCCTCGGGCATGGATGTGTGTGATGTCCTTACGTTAGTTAGGTTTAAGTAGTTCTAAGTTCTAGGGGACTGATGACCATAGATGTTAAGTCCCATAGTGCTCAAAGCCATTTGAACCTTTTTTTTCCGAAGTGCTACTATAAGCCCAGATTGCACAACAGTGCGTAAGGAGTTAGAAGTGGTAGGTTAAAATGGTCGAGCAGCTCCTCATGCGTCACACAATTTGTGACTGCTCAGTGGATGAATGGGAGCAAGTGACGCGGTGATATAACACGATATACCCTGTGACAATCCAGCTGAAGGTTTCGAGCCTAACAGATCCCTGGAGAAGGTTACTTGCCATTATTTATACACTGAAGTACAGAGGAATGGTTGCTTCGGGACGGGGGTAGTTCTGGTGGTTAATATGTGGTAACCTTATTGCGCTTAAGATAATGCCAGCTGCTAAGGCATGTGAATATATTTTACAGCTTGAGCTTGGTGCACAGTGCAGGAACGACTCGAGGACGATGATTATATGAGCATGACTATTCATCCAGCCATAAAGCTTGTGAGGCAATGATTTGTGGACAATATTCCTGATATGGCCCAGCTTGACCTGAGGCCAGGCAGAACACCTTTTGCGACGAGTTAGTACGTCGACTTCGCTCCAGGTTCGATCACCACTATCTCGTTTCGGTTCTTGAGGAAGACTGGACTGACATTCTGACAGCTTGTTGAATGTGTGCCCAGCAGAGCGAAAGTCGTTACGAAGGCGGAGTGTGGACACACGTCCACTAACAGGTGTCTGGGTACTTTTGATCAGATGGTTTATGTGACATGTTATGGCAAAACACCGCTACAAGGGAGGCGCTACCAAATGCGCATGGCCATTGGGTGACCGAGATCAGCGCTGCCAAGTGAAACGCATCAGGAACTTATTGTCCCCTACAAAGCTACTGCATGGTGGATGTATGGTGATGGTCGTGGTGGTGGTGGTGAGTTCGTATGGGACCAAACTGCTGAGGTGATCTGTCCCTAGGCTTATACTACTTCATCTAACTTAAACTAACTTACGCTAAGGCAACACCCACACCCACGCCAGAGGGGGGACTCGAACCTCCGACGGGGGAGCCGCGCGAACCGCGGCAAGGTGCCGTAGACAGCTCGACCGCTCGGCCACCCCGCACGGCAATGGCTACTGCAGTTGTCTGTTACACGAGAGCATCATTGTCAGTTCAAGCGGTTTTGATACATGTTAAGGTAATCTATTATGTATATTTCGTAATATGCTCTTTACGAAGAGTTCATAATTAGTATTAAATAAAACACTATCGGCTTACTTTTTTTCGTAATCACGAATGTGCGTCGTGTCTTGTGGGAAAGAACTTTTGTAAACCAGTTACGGAAAGACAACGTCGCAGCCGCTTTTATAGGAATGAGTAACAGGACAGTGTAATTGAAGCTGTCTTAGTACATTAAGTACATTAAGCCCTTTCTGATATACATCTCTAATCTAATAATCACTGTGATGTGCGTGGCAGTGGATTTTTTATCGTGCCTAATACCATGGTTTCTTTTCACTCCGTGCATCCAAGAAGTGTAGGAATAATGTTTGCCTCTACAAAAATGTCTCAAATGGCTCTGAGCACTATGGGACTTAACATCTGTGGTCATCAGTCCCCTAGAACTTAGAACTACTTAAACCTAACTAACCTAAGGACATCATACATCCATGCCCGAGGCAGGATTCGAACCTGCGACCGTAACGGTCACGCGGTTCCAGACTGAAGCGCCTAGAACCACACGGCCACACCGGCCGGCGTGCCTCTACACCTTTGTTGTGTCTGATTCCATATGCGCAATCACTGAGGGATATACAGAGTGAACTACCTAAAACCTGCACCGCGACTATTGCGCAAATGGAAAATGCTATTATGCGAGGTTTGCACACAATGGATTGGTAGCCAGGGGCTCGTACTGTTAGCCAATAAACCGATTGTGGTAATATTTCTTAAGTATTTTTTTGTTCAAACACGCACTTTTTCAATGGATCAACGCCTGTTGACAATAATATACTAAAATATGCAAACTAAAAAGTCAGTGATGTTTGTTGCAAGATTCTAGAGCTAGTGGTGTACGAGATATAGTATTTTGAATAATTTCCACAGCGAATCTTGTTTGTGCCTGTCAACCTACGTAGTTGCTAGGTATGATGTTGTTATGTGTGCATAGTGTGTTCTTGTGTGTTCCTTGAGTGCACTGCGACTTGCTAGTCAGTTAGTATGTAATAAATGGTTCCAATGGCTCTGAGCACTATGCGACTTAACTTCTGAGGTCATCAGTCGCCTAGAACTTGGAAATAATTAAACCTAACTAACCTAAGGACATCACACACATCCATGACCGAGGCCGGATTCGAATCTGCGACCGTAGCGGTCGCTCGGCTCCAGACTGTAGCGCCTAGTGTGTAATAGTCCAAGCAGCAGGTCGTCAGTGGAGGATGGGATTTACCAATGCAGACAAAGCCGATGTGCACATGGTGTATGGAGAGCGAAGGAAGAACGTAGTTAGTTCATGTACGATATATGCAGCAAGATATCTCAACAGACGTCAGTCAGCTAGGCAATTATTTATCACCTCTTCAGCCAATTACGTAAAAGTGGTAGGGTAATACCTACACAATGTAACAGAAGGAAACGAGTCATGACAGAAGAGGTAGAAATTAATATTCTTGCTGCTGGTACAGTTGAGTCTCACGCTAGCTCCTGCGCTACAGTGCGAGGAAGTGGCATGAGTCAGGCAAATATCCAGCGCATTCTCCATCGACATAGGTTTTATCCCTGTCACATCTCTCTCTCCATCAAGAGCTGCATGGAAACGATTATGAGATTCATGTTAACTTTTGTCCATGGGCGTTAAGAAAGGATGCTTCAGATGAATCATGTATCTTCTTTAGTAATGAAGCCGTTTATCAATAACGGACAAGTAAGCCGCCGTAACATGCACTGTTGGCTTTGGCAGCTGCAGCATCAGTATCCGTGGAGTGTGAACGTGTGGGGTGGGATAGTGAACCTTTAGCCCTTAGGCCCGTGTTTCATAGACGGAACACTGATCAAGCATAAGCATCGCAGCCTCCTAACAGACCATCTTCGGATGCTAGAAGACGATCCTCTGCAGACTAGGAGGAATTGTGATACCAACATGATGGACGTCCAGGCCATACTGCAGGAAGTACTATAACATGTCCTCAAGAACTGTTTCATTGGCCGACCTGTTCCCCGGATTTGACAGCTGTAGACATATTTATCTGGGGAAAGCTGAGAAATGCTGTCTACAATACCATACCAATCACACCCGATGATATGCTATGACGTATTACTACAACCTGCTAGGACATCTCCGGTGAAATGCTAGTACGTGTGCAGCAGTCGTTCATTCCAGACTGAAAGCGTGTACTGCCGCTGCCGGTGATTTTGAACACAACCTGTGATGGTCAATTGTCTCGTTACTTTTCGGAATCCACACAGCTAGTGTATGCACTTCTGTTGTTTTTTAGTGTGTGTTATCACAGGTAGTGTACAAGTGTCGGTGTGAGAACTTCTCAAAATCCGTTATCTCGTAACAGACTCGCACTAGAATCTTGCAATAAACATCACTGACATACAAATTTACGATACGTTTTAGTCTGTTAGTGTCAAAAGGGGTTGTTCCCTTTAAAAAAGTGTGTGTTTACACAAAAAATACACTTTCTATGAAAACCGTGTATCAGTAGCACTTTCCTTTTCCGCAATATTTGCGGTGCAAGTTTCAGGTGATACACCCTGTATATGTTAGATGGTTAAGCATGTTTGCAGTTTCTGCCACGAAAAATAATTATTTCAGATCACCAGATTACAGCATATTATGAAGCTATTAAAGTCATGTCTGACTCCGTTTCTCTCTCTCTTTCCCTTCTTCTCCTTACGTCTTTCAAAAGGAAATGAGCTACTTTCTTTTTTAATGGGAATGTCCAATGATCTTTTGATATATAAGTAACCGAATATTCGACTGACGTTACATTGACACATCTTGTTGTAGGAAAGTGCCGCTCTCAAGGTTTCTGGTTTTGAGACTGTATACTAGTGATATTCAAGTGATATACTTGTAAACAGGTATTTCAGAAATATATTGTATCGATTCTCTGTCCTGATCTCCTCCACTGAAACGGTCCACGTAGGTGTACATAACCACAACAAAATATGCTAACACTGTAAGTTGTCGCTTACGTTAACATGCGTACGGAGCAGAGCAGATCTGATCAGTCTGTATTCCGTATTTCACTGATCGTTCGAGAATGGGCGTACTTGCCTCGTATCTTTTGAATCGATGTCATTTCCTCCATTGGAATATTTCTCTGTAGGACACGGCATCACATATTATTATTTTTAACAGAGAAGTTTAGTGCGGCTTCTGTAATTGCTACTACGGTAATTACAAAAATATTCCAACACTTTACTTTAAGGGAAACGAATGCCAACTTATTTACTAATTAAAATGGAATAAGGAAACATTTATGTCTGTCAACTAAAACAATCAGTTTGATGTGACAGCCATTCGAAATTCACAGATCGATATAATGATTGCGATGTCGGATAATGCTATTTAGATTAACACAGATTTTAAACAGACATTCTCTCTCTTTACGTCCGAATTGTTATACTCCAAATTAACGGTTTCCGAGTTAAGATCACGATTTATATCACATCCATTTGAATGAGAGTAACTAGTTCGTTAAATCATGAGTGATACGTATTCACATCAATACAATAACAGATAACTCGTTCAAGACTTGCACTGGACTATGACTGTTGCCATGCTGCCTGTACAGGGGGTACTTTCTTTATATCTCGGTCATCTCCTCCGATATTGTCCCAGTGACATAATTCATTTGTTGTTTTTATCAAGTTAATTTTTAATATATGACGTATACAGTATTTACAACTACTTATTCCTTCCTCCCCCCCTCCCCCACCATGAACCATAGACCCTGTCGTTGGTGGGGAGGCTTGCGTGCCTCAGCGATACAGATAGCCGTGCCGTAGATGCAACCACAACGGAGGGGTATCTCTTGAGAGCCCAGACAAACGTGTGGTTCCTGAAGAGGGGCAGCAGCCTTTTCAGTAGTTCCAGGGGCAACAGTCTGGAAGATTGATTGACCTGGCCTTATAACACTAGCCAAAACGGCCTTGCTGTGCTGGTACTGCGAACGGTTGAAAGCAAGGGGAAACTACACCCGTATTTTTTCCCGAGGGCATGCAGTTTTACTGTATGGTTAAATGATGATGGCGTCCTCTTGGGTAAAATATTCCGGAGGTAAAATAGTCCCCCATACGGATCTCCGGGCGGGGGCTACTCAAGAGGATGTCGTTATCAGGAGAAAGAAAACTGGCGTTCTACGGATCGGAGCGTGGAATGTCAGATCCCTTAATCGGACAGGTAGGTTAGAAAATTTAAAAAAGGGAAATGGATACGTTAAAGTTAGATATAGTGGGAATTAGCGAAGTTGGGTGGCAGGAGGAACAAGACTTTTGGTCAGGTGAATACAGGGTTATAAATACAAAATCAAATAAAGGTAATGCAGCAGCAGGTTTAATAATGAATAAAAAAATAGGAGAGCGAGTAAGCTACTACCAACAGCATAGTGAACGCATTATTGTGGCTGAGATAGACACGAAGCCCAAGCCTACTGCAGTAGTTCAAGTTTATATGCTAACTAACTCTGCAGATGATGTAGAAATTGATGAAATGAATGATGAGATAAAAGAAACTATTTAGGTAGTGAAGGGAGACGAAAATTTAATAGTCATGGGTGACTGGAATTCGATAGTAGGAAAAGGGAGAGAACGAAACATAGTAGGTGAATATGGATTGGGGGGAAGAAATCAAAGAGGAAGCCGTCTGGTAGAATTTTGCACAGAGCATAACTTAATCATAGCTAACACTTGGTTCAAGAATTATAAAAGAAGGTTGTATACATGGAAGAAGCCTGGAGATACTGACAGGTTTCAGATAGATTATATAATGGTAAGACAGAGATTTAGGAACCAGAATTTAAATTGTAAGACATTTTCAAGGGCAGATGTGGACTCTGACCACAATCCTTTGGTTATGAACTGTAGATTAAAACAGAAGAAACTGCAAAACAGTGGGAATTTGAGGAGATGGGATCTGGATAAAATGACTAAACCAGAGGTTGTACAGAGTTTCAGGGAGAGCATAAGGGAACTAATGACAAGAATCTCGGAAAGAAATACAGTATAAGAAGAATGGGTAGCTTTGAGGGATGAATTAGTGAAGGCAGCAGAGGATCAAGTAGGTAAAACGACGGGGTCTAGTAGAAATCCTTGGGTGACAGAAGAAATATTGAATTTAATTGATGAAAGGAGAAAATATAAAAATGCAGTAAATGAAGCAGGCAAAAATGAATACAAACGTCTCAAAAATGAGATCGACAGGAAGTGCAAAATGGCTAAGCAGGCATGGCTAGAGGACAAATGTAAGGATGTAGACGCTTATCTCACTAGGGGTGAGATAAATACTGCCTACAGGAAAATTAAAGAGTCCTTCGGCGAAAATAGAACCACTTGTACGAATATCAAGAGCTCAGATGGAAACCCAGATCTAAGCAAAGAAGGGACAGCAAAAGATGGAAGGAGTATATAGAGGGTCTATACAACGGCGAGGTACTTGAGAACAATATTATGGAAATGGAAGAGGATGTAGATGAAGATGAAATGGGAGATATGATACTGCGTGAAGAGTGTGACAGAGCACTGAAAGACCTAAGTCGAAACAAGGCCCCGGGAGTAGACAACATTCCATTAGAACTACTGGCAGCCTCGGGAGAGCCAGTCCTGGCAAAACTCTACCATCTGGTGAGCAAAATGTATGAGACAGGCGAAATACCCGCAGATTTCAAGAAGAATATAATAATTCCAATACCAAAAAAAGTGGGTGTTGACAGATGTGAAAATTACCGAACTATCAGTTTAGTAAGTCAAAGCTGCAAAATACTAATGCGAATTCTTTACAGACGAAGCCAACCTCGGGGAGGATTAGTTTGGATGCCGTAGAAATATTCGAACACGTGAGGCCATACTGACCCTACAACTTATCTTAGAATCTAGATTAAGAAAAGGCAAACCTACGTTTCTAGCATTTGTAGACCTAGAGAAAGCTTTTGACAACGTTGACTGGAATAGTCTCTTTCAAATTCTAAAGGCGGCAGGGGTAAAATACAGGGAGCGAGTGGCTGTTGACAATTTGTGCCGAAACCAGATGGCAGTTATAAGGGTCGAGGGTCATAAAAGGGAAGCAGTGGTTGGGAAGGGAGTGAGACAGGGTTGTAGCCTCTCTCCGATGCTATTCAATCTGTATATTGAGCAAGCAGTAAAGGAAACAAAAGAAAAATTCGGAGTAGGTATTAAAATCCATGGAGAAGAAATAAAAACTTTGAGGTTCGCCGATGACATCGTAATTCTGTCAGACAGCAAAGGACTTGGAAGAGCAGTCGAATGGAATGGACAGTGTCTTGAAAGGAGATTATAAGATGAACATCAATAAAAGCAAGACGAGGATAATGAAGTGTAGTCGAATTAAGTCAGGTGACGCTGAGGGAATTAGATTAGGAAATGAGGCACTTAAAGTAGTAAAGGAGTTTTGCTATTTGGGGAGCAAAATAAATGATGATGGTCGAAGTAGAGAGGATATAAAATGTAGACTGGCAATGGCAAGGAAAGCGTTTCTGAAGAAGAGAAATTTGTTAACTTCGAGTATAGATTTAAGTGTCAGGAAGTCGTTTCTGAAAGTATTTGTATGGATTGTAGCCACGTATGGAAGTGAAACATGGACGATAAATAGTTGGGACAAGAAGAGAATAGAAACTTTCTAAATGTGATGCTACAGAAGGAGGCTGAAGATTAGATGGGTAGATCACATAACTAATGAGGAGGTACTGAATAGAACTGGGGAGAAAAGGAGTTTGTAGCACAACTGACAAGAAGAAGGGACCGGTTGGTAGGACATGTTCTGAGGCATCAAGGGATCACAAATTATCATTGGAGGGCAGGGTGGAGGGTAAAAATCGTAGAGGGAGACCAAGAGATGAATACACTAAGCAGATTCAGAAGGATGTATGTTGCAGTAAGTACTGGGAGATGAAGAAGCTTGCACAGGATAGAGTAGCATGGAGAACTGCATCAAACTAGTCTCAGGACTGAAGACCACAACAACAACAACATTCCTTCCTCAGCATCTGTTGGCGTTCATCAAGTCTCAGCTCTGTTTCCGTTACCGTCTGTTACCGTAGTGCCTGCCGTAACACGCTACTTACAGAAGTGTGTACCATGGACAGTGGACATCAGAAAGGATTTGATGCTGAAGTCCAAATATTGTATGATCTCCTTCAAAGATGTGGCAGAGCAGTCGAAACGTCTCCATTTCCTGGAAGTATAGAAATTAATGGGGCTTCTCGTACCAAGGTGGATACGTGCCCATATCTGGTTTCCCGGCTGCAGAGTGACGGGTATGTGAATGAAGACGTGCGGGCGACAATCAAAGCAAACTGGATACGATCCAGAGACTTCACTGGTCTTCTTTGTGATGAGAAGATGCCTATCCAACTAAAATCAAAGATACACTGCACTGTGGGGAGGCAGATTGCTGAGCGTCCACCATATGTCAGGGAAGTACTGGTATTTAGATCATCAGACATTTGTCCGCACGACCATATGATCAACACAGCGATTTGACAACTAACTGGAGTAGCTTCAGTGAGTGAGAAGATGCAAGAATCGACATTTCGTTGGAATGGACTCATCGTATGAGTGTCAGTCATGGGCTCAGCGTATCATTTCACTGTCGAAGGCCAGAGGCAGCGTAGAAGACCTAAATTACGGAAACCACAGGAAGCGTTACACCATAAGAAACGACAGTGGGTTGATTTTCCCATCGTTTCTTGTGCAACTGATATTCCCAAAACAGGAGCCAGTAGATACACGCACTTTCCCAAAGTGTTCAGTTTGACAGACGGAATACAAAATGGAAAAAAAAGCCCTGCACAGAAACATGGCTCCAACTACCAAGATTTAATATATGAAGATGGTATCTTTTCTTTCGGACATTTCCGAAAGAACACATACCATCGGTGACCATGCAACTCTCTTAGAATGAAATGATAACTAAATCAAGACCCTTAGCTGTCGACAGCAGTCGATATACATCAACTGGGACAGTTGAAAATGTGTGTCCCGACCGGGACTCGAACCCGGGTTCTCCTGCTTACATGGCAGACGATCAATCCATCTGTCTTTTTTTTTTTGCCAAGGATCGAAGGATGAGGAAGACGATGTAGCTGGTTTGTCTATTTTGTTTTATTTATTTATTTCCTTAATTTTTATAACATTTTTAATTTTTCTATTTTTTGTATTGTAGTTATGGATTTGTCTTTGTTTCATTACAAAAAAATACTATACAATTGCCGTAGCGTCCGAGTCATCTTCTTGTCTGTTGGGAGGGCTTCCCCCGTTCCGTCCGTAGAGGAAAATATGCTCGAGAATTCTCCTTCATTTTCAGCGTCTCATACCCGGAACGCCCCAGTGAGCAGGAGGATCCGCAAATAATGAACCTAAATAATTTGCGAAACGGGTTCTGTACTTCGGGTGGCTGCTGAAAGCTTCATGTGTCGTCATCAGTAGCGACCAAAAGTCGAATGTACCTTAGTGAGCATCGCAAAATATGTAGTAAAGGGCCATGCCCTTTACCCAGATAACGGCGTTAGTCCTGGTTGATGGAAAGTATACGCCGTCAGGGCGCAATATATCATCAAGGGAGATAGACTCCGGCAATCGCCGCAAGAGTAAGGCCAGCATGCGCTGGGCCATTAGCCAGCACTCATGGTGGCACAAGTAAGGCAGTGTGGATTCGAGTCAAGGACTGAGCATGTCGGACACAAGGGGTCGTCCGTCGGGTGCATGGAATGTAGCCTCTGACGAGTAGCGAACTTCCCATTCACAACCACGTACCACAATGAACGCCCCGTCGTAGGTAGAAAAGGCGTATGTACCGCTCGCCACACCGTGTTCCAGGCAACATCATGATGTCTGTGGGCTACCGTATTTATAGGTTGCTTCTGTTGATAGAGGCCATAATAGTCTTTCGTGCTGGGCATCACTGTAGTCGGAAGGTCTTACCGTAAGTAGCTGAAGTCAACCAAGAACTCTATGATGTGGGCGAGTGCCGGTGAAATGTGTCCTACAAAAACCGGGGGGTGCAGAGTGTGTGGTGCCACTTCCGCTATCAGTGTGGCGTGGGCAGAGGTCCACGTGCGACGCATAGTGTTGAGATAAAGCGATCGCGCACGGTTATATACATGAATTAAACCGATATCGCCCGCCCGCTGCGGCAGTGTCAAGGTGGCGTATCGGACTTTGGAAACCAGACCGGTGCTTACGAAATGTCCATATTCTGCTTGAAATCGATCGGCCATCGTAATCGTCAAGGGAAGGACATGCGCAAAATTATTACAATTTGGAGACAAGATAGGTGTTGACATAGCGTGTTCTGAGGAGCATATCCAACCGACGCAGTTTGTTGTCCTGCAGCAGAGCACGTGTCTGGTATAGGAGCCGGCGGTACGTAGCCGCCGCCGTGCGACGGACATTGCTACAGAACTGCACTCCTAAACATTTGAGTACGGGCACCGCTGTTGCGTGGGAAAGCCCCCTCCGACATCCATATATTTTTTCATCACGTTGATAACGCTCCCAGCGACCGCCCCGTACTGGCGTAGCCATTGAAACGTCATATGCATTTCATTAGCCATTGAAACGTCATACGCATTTCATCCTCTGATCTGGCCAGGAACACCACGTCATCGGCGAATGCAGCACAACGAAAGGTCACGTCCCGCATGGAAATGCCTGCTAATCGCTGCCATAGGCCATGCAAGGCTGGTTCAAACGCTGCCGCAAATAACATATCCTACAAAGGGCACCCTTGTCGCACTGACCGTCCAACAACAATGTGACCAGACTGGTAACCGTTGACCATCATGTGGGAGCGCGCTCCGTGGGCAGTCGAAGAACCACCTGTGCAGACTCTGGAGAAAGGCCCATGTGTTGCAAAACTACGCTTAGGAATCCGTGGTCTGCACGGTCGAATGCGCGATCAAAATCGACGGCGACAAGGGCGCCTCGTATTTTGCAGGCCGCCGTCAAAGCAATTGCGTCGCGGTATGCTCCTAACGCTGTATGAACGTTGCTGACGTGTCTGATCGGTGTGGATGGCTTTCCCGATAGCGGTGTGGAGACGCGCGCGGAGGATCCGGATAAGATCTTGTAGTCGTTGTTGAAGAGAGTGAGTGGGCGAAAGCCCTGCCACCTACAACCACCATTCGGTTTCGGTACTGGGATCAAGATGCCGTGTGTCAATTCTGTGGGGACAGTGAAATCAGGGCGGATCTGTTCTTGAAACATTTGGAGCCACTTGTCGCCCATAAGGTCATAAAAAGTGCGGTAGAATTCCAGGGGTAAACCATCCGGCCCAAGCCATTTGTTCGGTGCTCCACGTGCTAAGTCCGATGTCAGCTCGTCGGATGTAATGGGCATCAGCAGAGTTTCATCGGGTGCCACGTCCCTACGGACGGGAAAATCGTGCAACAGCTCGTCATAATCACGTACGTTTCGCGGATCTTCCATGTACAAGGTCTCATAGTGTCGGGGGAACGTGTGTGCTATGTCCGTTTGCGTCACTGCGCGGCCGCCCTCCTCCGTGTTTACTGCCATAATAAGCTGACGTTTGCGGTGGCGCCTCCCGCGCACATGGTGATAGACAGATGCCGTCTCGTTGGGGATGCAGTCTAGCACTCGCTCACGGATGCGGACACCTTCTAGCTGCTGTGCCCTGTTGCGAAGTAAACGAGCTTTGATTTTTGTACGGACATCTCACGTTCGGGTGACGGCGGTTGCGTCGCCAGATCACGTAACGCTGTATAGTAAAATCCCGATGTTGTCTTTTGCCAGTACGATCTGTCAGACCCGTAGGTCGACAGGTCTTTCAGAGTGTGCGCAGTGGTTAGCACACTGGACTCGCATTCGGGAGGACGACGGTTCAATCCCGTCTCCGGCCATCCTGATTTAGATTTTCCGTCATTTCCCTAAATCGCTTCAGGCAAATGCCGGGATGGTTCCTTTGACAGGGCACGGCCGATTTCCTTCCCTCACCCGAGCTTGCGCTCCGTCTCTAATGACCTCGTTGTCGACGGGACGTTAAACACTAATCTCCTCCTCCTCCTCTTTCGGAGTGCAGGTTTGACACATTCCAGCGACCACAGCAACGTGGTATCCTACATGGGCTGGCGCCTGAAACAACGACGCCACGTGTCAGTAACTGCTTGCCGACACGCGAAGGAGGGAGACGTTCAGCGTCCACGGGCATCTGCTGCGTCTTGTGAGTTGTCGGGGTAAGGTGATAGTGCAGATATACGCGAGATGATCCGTGAAGGCTGTCGGCTAGAGTTCTGCATCACGAGTTGCCGTGCGGAGGGCACGCGAAACGTATATCCGGTCCAGACGACTGGCAGAGTGGCTGGTAAAGTGCGTATATTACCATGATGTAAGAGCCATGTGTCGTGCAGCACGAGGTCACGAAGCAGGGCTTGTAGAGGCGGGCATGGGACGTAATACGGTATCTGGTCCTCGGGCCGCAGAACAAATCGCCGCCCACTATGTAATTGTCCATATTTCCTTGCGAAAGTGGGGCTATCTCCCTCGAATGGAATACATGCCTGTCACCGCGCTTAGAAGTACCGGAGGGAGCGTAGACGTTCACGAACCGGACTGCACCAAGTGTGAGAGCGATGCCTCGCCCATTCGGCAAGTATGTCACGTCCGTCGCGTCTATGACATCTCGGAGAAGGATGGCCGCTCCTCCTGCGCCATCATCAGAGGGTGGGCTGTAGGTGGTGTAACCATATAGGTATAAACGCAGGTCGGGACGGACCTCCTGCAGAAGGGAAATGTCCAAATCTGCCGCTCTGATCACGTCGTGTAACATGCGGGTCTTGACAGTGGTGTGGACACCATTGACATTGACTGTTCCCACACGGTATGACTGAGACATATCAAGTGGTGGAGGCAGTGTGCTGGTGCAAGCCCACGGTGATCTCGCACACCACACAGCCATCCAGACGCATGCCGCGCATTACTGTGCCGTATGATTCCCTGACTGGCAAAGCCCTCTGGGCTGAATGTCAGCCATGGGCTCTGGTGGAGCTATCGATGTGTTATGTGCATCATCGGCCTCCATATCGTCTGCCCAATCACCGAGAGAGGATTGTAAGGTCAGTGGTGGCTGGTCGCTTTCACAGGAGCCCACATTTTGGGAGTCGACGCAATGCGCCTCGTTTTCGGGTCCACCGGATGTAGGAGAGTGTTCCTTATCTTCAGGCGCCTTCTGGAGAAGGAGGCCACTCGAATCCATTGCAACTGTAGACGCGTCAACGAAGTCGATGCCTTCCGCCGGCTTCACATCCCTGTCCCGTCCTTCAACTGACAATCGCCTAATCTTGTGTCGCTTGGGTGATTTTTGCTTGCGGGTCCGAGATTCGACATCCACTGGAGGGCGGGCCTCGACACGGTCTCGATCGACGGGAATCCTTGTGTCCGATCCCGAGAGTGACGGCGGCTGGATGCCCACAACGGCGCGGTGGGCAGAGGCTGCAGGTACCTCTGTACCATTTGGCTGCGGCGCCGTCGTCGTCGTCGTCGGCGGCGGCGGCGCTGACTCTCCAACTGAGCTAGCAGCGGCTTGAGGTGGTAGCATGTTTTCATAATCCATCACATCATGTCGTGCCGCCTCCACAAACGTTAGTGGGAGAGAGGTCATTGTGGATCGTTGGGGAAGTTCATTGCGGGGCACCTGAACGAGGCGGCGCTGCAGACACTCAGTTCTAACATGGCCCTTCTGGCCGCAGCCCGAGCACATCCTCGGTTGGCCATCATCGTATATAACAATTGCTCGGCAGCCACCAACGAAAAAATATGATGGAACATGCTTCTTAGGTTCTTTGCGCACTTGTCGTACCCCGTTAAGGACAGGGTAAGTTTTTAAGAAAATGGTTCTGAACATTATGGGACATAACTTCTGAGGTTGTCAGTCCCCTAGAACTTAGAACTACTTAAACCTAACTAAGCTAAGGACATCACACACATCCATGCCCGAGGCAGGATTCGAACCTGCGACCGTAGCAGACGCGCGGTTCCAGACTGTAGCGCCTAGAACCACTCGGCCACCCTGGCCGGCGGGTAAGTTTAGAATGTGATCCATTTCTCCTCTGTGTGGCTCAGAACTGAGCCATAAGGCCACAGCGCATCGAAGACAAGGTTGGCAGGTACTTCGAACGGTAGTTCAAAAATGCGCACGGTACTGATGGTCAACTGCTACCAGGCTCACATTACCGTCTGCATGACAGAGGCGAAAGCCGTTTGCAGATCGTTGGAGGAGTTTGTCGCAGGCCGCTTCGTCAATCTGTTTTAGGTACACTGTGCTGGATACAATAGACAAATGAATGCCTATCAGTTCTTGCGATTCTATGTGCATGATGACTGGAAGAAACCGTTCAATTTCATGAGCCTTCGGTCTCGTGTACGATGCGTTGAATGTTAGTTTGATCTTAGCTTATCGATATAAGGGCGCCGTGGCGGGTCGGTACCGGTACTATCAGGCAATACAGCGGCGCAACCGCGCGCTAGCGGGTAAACAGCAACACTAACGGAGCGCTACCCAGTGCGCCAAGCCCGTCCGCACAGTATCACGGCTGAAGGCCAACTGAATCCATCTGAGCCACCGAGGGCCCAGGGGATAGTTCGACCCTCGCACGCTCCCCGTGAGACCCACATTCCCAACTTAATGTCCACACACAATTTTATTTTATTATGTATTGGCCTGCTATCTCCCCTACAGCCCTACCTTTTACTCTCCAAAAATGCCGCCATCCTTTGGTCATGTCGGAACTCTTATGGGACGCGGTAAGATTTTCTCCTGCGAGTAATGAGTGTAATGCGGAGGGGCACTACGAATGTAGTGTGTGGACATTATGTTGGGAATGTGGGTCTCACGGGAAGCGTACAAGGGATAAATCTGTGCAGTCGCACTATCCTCTGTGCCCTCGGTGACTCAGATGGATACAGCGTCTGCCATGTAATCCGGGTTCGAGTCCCGGTCGGGGCACACATTTTCAACTGCCCCCGTTGATGTATATCAACGCCTGTCGACAGCTTAGGGGTCTTGATTTAATTACCATTTCACCAAAGTTTAAGGCGTACCATTCTGCAGATCTACAACAGAACATCACACACTGATTTACAAACGACAGTCACAGAATCATCTTCTTTGAAAGAGTTCAGGTTAGACTATCTTACCGAAAGCCTTTTATACGTCTAAATCTGCATCTATTTTCCGCGCAACACATTTCAGGATTGGCTGAAGGTCCTTCAGGTATTGTCTCTTTCTCTTCTTTTCTGTTGACGTCGCGACTGGTGGACAGGAAGGGTGACTTCTGACCAGCCTAATTATGAGAGTCTCATTGATTGTCTTCCATGTTCTTTCCGCGAAATATACAAAGAAGAAATCATATATTGCTTAGTTTTTTAAGATTTTTAGGCTATCGAAATTATAACCGCAAACCACAACGCTTTTGCCTTTACTAAACGAACCAGAGATGAAACGCACTGCTCTTACCTGTGTTCTCCAACAGTCTATAACCTCCATGAAGTTAAATTTAAATAATTTTGCATCAAATGTATTGCATGCTCTTCTGTTATTGTGAAATCTAAGGAAAACTACTAAATGATAACATCTCCTTTCTCAAATACTGGATTTTAATAATTAAAACACTCTTTGTACACTAACACTTATAAACACTCAACAGATATCAAATACTGTGTGCCATTACACCTACATTCTGCCACTTATCTCCGGCCTCGTTACCAAGCAACCGTCTCTAGTCTCTCGCACACACGACTCCCGCTCACCCGCTCGCACACTGTTGACTGCACTGCAGTCTTTACTTTAGTTTATGATCGCTGCATAAAGCGTATGATCGATAGTATGTCGATACTATGTACGGGTACAGCTTTGTAAGGGTACTGTACAATTACAAGTCTTTCCCGCTAAGGATTCCAGTCTGAGGGACAACACTTGAAATATCATTATTTATTTCTGAAACTGCTGAGAGAAATTGAATACATGTGAACGTACCGTCACTTTGCTTGCCTTTATCGTTTCAACACTGACCTACAGAATTTTCCCTGACATATTCAGTTCAAACATATTCTATTCATTAATGACCCACAATATACAAAGATAACGCAATCTGACTATTAATTAACACAAAAGGATGGTACTGAATTAGAAGAAATCTTAACAATAACCCATACATTTCATGATACTAACTAAAGCACGTACAGTGAGTATACAGCCAGCTAAATAAAAAGACTGTAGCTACTGAAGGCTCTAACTACTAATAGGCATGTGGTTAGCTAAGGAACGATTTTGTTGCAGAGCAAACAATGTATTCTGCAGATTTTACCTTATTCAAGTGACATCCAGTTAAAAAATTTTATAATCGTCCGTGACATCCATTACCCCCATTTTACAATCCACGTCCAACTAATATTAAATCTCCATGACGGACACACGTCCAGATCGTCCGCTCACGCTAATACTGCTTCTAACCTCCATCACTGCTACCTATTGACTTCAAACTGCTAGTCTGACCAGCCACAAAGTCTCTTACAGAGGGCGCACAGCACTGTCAGTGATATTAACGAAGTCTTTAACGCTGCCAACATACAAAAACATAAACAGGCTACTTACACACTCATGTATCTGTAGAACGAGGTTTTAGTACGTTAGTTTCATAGAGAAAGAAAACTGGCGTTCTACGGATCGGAGCGTGGAATGTCAGATCCCCTAATCGAGCAGCTAAGTTAGAAAATTTAAAAAGGGAGAAGGATTGGTTAAAGTTAGATATAGTAGGAATTAGAGAAGTTCGGTGGCAGGAGGAATAAGACTTTTGGTCAGGCTAATACAGGGTTATAAATACAAAATGAAATAGAGGTATTGCAGGACTCGGTTTAATAACGAACAAAAAATAGGAGTGCGGGTGAACTACTACTAACAGAATAGTGAACGCCTTATTGTGGCCAAGATAGATACGAATCCCACGCCTACTACAGTAGTACAAGTTTATATGCCAACTAGCTCTGCAGATGACGAAGAAATTGAAGAAATGTATGATGAAATAAAAGAAATTATTCAGATTGTAAAGCGAGACGAAAATTTAATAGTCATAGGTGACTGGAATTCGGTAGTAGGAAAAGGGGGTGAAGGAAACGTAGTAGGTGAACATGGATTGGGGCTAAGAAATGAAAGAGCACAACTTAATCATCAACTTGGTTCAAGAATCATAAAAGAAGGTTGTATACATGGAAGAAGCCTGGAGATACTGACAGGTTTCAGATAGATTATATAATGGTAAGACAGAGATATAAGAACCAGGTTTTAAATTGTAAGACATTTCCAGGGGCAGATGAGGACTCTGACCACAATGTATTGGTCATGAAGTGTAGATTGAAACTGAAGAAACTGCAAAAAGATGGGAATTTAAGGAGATGGGACCAGGATAAGCTAACTAAACAAGAGGTTGTACAGAGTTTCAGGGAGAGCATAAGGGAAAAATTGACACGAATGGGGGAAAGAAATACAGTGGAAGAAGAATGGGTAGCTTTGAGAGATAAAGTAGTGAAGGCAGCAGAGGATCAAGTAGGTAAAAAGATGACGGCTAGTAGAAATCCTTGGGTAAGAGAAGAAATATTGAATTTAATTAATGAAAGGAGAAAATATAAAAATTCAGTAAATGAAGCAGGAAAAAGGAGTACAAACATTTCAAAAATGAGACTGACAGCAAGTGCAAAATGGCTAAGCAGGGATGGCAAGAGGACAAATGTAAGGACGTAGAAGAGGCTTATCTCACTAGGGGTAAGATAGATACTGCCTACAGCAAAATTAAAGAGACCTTTGGAGAAAAGAGAACCACTTGTATGCGTATCAAGAGCACAGATGCAAACCCAGTTCTAAGCAAAGAAGGGAAAGCAGAAAGGTAGACTAGTATATAGAGGGTCTATACAAGGGCTATGTACTTGAGGACAGTATTATGGAAATGGAAGAGGATGTAGATGAAGAGGAAGTGGGAGATACGATACTGCGTGAAGAGTATGATAGAGCGCTGAAAGATCTGAGTCTAAACAAGGCCCCGGAAGTAGACAACATTCCATCAGAACTACTGACGGCCTTGGGAGAGCCAATTCTGACAAAATTCTACCATCTGGTGAGCAAGATGTATGAGACAGGCGAAATACCCACAGAATACAATAACTCCAATCCCAAAGAAACCAGGTGCTGATAGATGTGAAAATTGCAGAACTATCAATTTAATAAGTCACGGATGCAAAATACTAACGCGAATTCTTTACAGATGAATGGAAAAAGTGGCAAAAGCCGACCTCGGGGAAGACTTATCTTAGAAGCTATATTAAGGAAAGGCAAACCTACTTTCCTAGCATTTGTAGACTTAGAGAAAGCTTTTGACAATGTTGACTGGAATACCCTCTTTCAAATTCTGAAGGTGGCATGGGTAAAATACAGGGAGCGAAAGGCTATTTACAATTTGGTCAGAAACCAGATTTCAGTTATAAGAGTCGAGGGACAAGAAAGGGAAGCAGTGGTTGGGAAGGGACTGAGACAGGGTTGCAGCCTCTCCCCGACGTTATTCAATCTGTATATTGAGCAAGCAGTGAAGGAAACAAAAGAAAAATTGCTAGTAGGTATTAAAATCCATGGAGAAGAAACAAAAACTTTGAGGTTCGCCGATGACATTGTAATTCTGTCAGAGACAGAAAAGGACTTAGAAGATCAGTTGAACGGAATGGATAGTGCCTTGAAAGGAGGGTATAAGATGAACATCAACAAATGCAAAACGAGGATAATGGAATGTAGTCGAATTAAGTCGGGTGATGTTGAGGGAATTAGATTAGGAAATGAGACACTTAAAGTAGTAAAGGAGTTTTGCTATTTGGGGAGCAAAATAACTGATGATGGTCGAAGTAGAGAGGATATAAAATGTAGACTGGCAATGGCAAGGAAAGCGTTTCTGAAGAAGAGAAATTTGTTAACATGGCGTGTCAGGAAGTCGTTTCTGAAAGCATTTGTATGGAGTGTAGCCACGTATGGAAGTGAAACATGGACGATGAATAGTTTGGACAAGAAGAGCATAAGAGCTTTCGAAATGTGGTGCTACAGAAGAATGCTGAAGATTAGATGGGTAGATCATATAACTAATGAGGAGATATTGAGTAGGATTGGGGAGAAGAGAAGTTTGTGGCACAATTTGACTAGAAGGAGGGATCGGTTGGTAGGACTTGTTCTGAGGCGTCAAGTGATCACCAATTTGGTATTGGAGGGCAGCGTGGAGGGTAAAAATCGTAAAGGGAGACCAAGAGATGAATACAGTAAACAGATTCAGAAGGATGTAGGTTGCAGTAGGTACTTGGAGATGAAGAAGCTTGCACAGGATAGAGTAGCATGGAGAACTGCGTCAAACCAGTCTCAGGACTGAAGACCACAACAACAGCTTCAGATCCTGTTCAGACTTCCAATTTATCTCTGTCTCACCTTTATCTTTTCTACAATTAGCATTAAGTAGTGGTTCCGTTTTAAATGACGCTGTACTACCGATATAACCACAGTTTCCACTTACTATTTGCCAGTCCTGTAATCAAACAATAATGGGTCTTTCTCCATATTTAAGCACAGTACGCTACGTTTGTTGATGTTAATAACTACCCGAATTTCATTAAAAATTTGCAGCTTTACTGCTTCGCCGAAAAGAACAGCATCATCCGCAAACAGCCTCAAGGAACTTCCAACGTTATCCACTATGTCGTCTTCTTGTAGTTTTGCTAGTACTGGTCCAATAACACAGTCTTGGAGTACACTCGAAGCTATCTGTACACCTGAAGACTTTATCGTTTTAGGAGGCTAATCTGCGTCCTATTTGGTAAGAACTTTCCAGATTAAGTACTAAGCTGCTGTCATTTTTCAGTACCATTGAATTCTGCTATGAAATAATTTTGTGTTAAAAGGATTAAATACTCATTTATAAAAACTACTGGAGAAATGTTTCGAAAATAGAAAAACAAATAAGAAAAATATAAAATTACTTTGACTTTCGCTCTAGCAAGCAATCAAATTTCCTATAATAGTTACTCTATTGACATATTTAATTGTATGCTATTCATTTAATAACGTTTGTAGAGAAACGTATATACAAATTTCTGTTTGACAACTCGTCAATGTCGGAAGTTTTCAGCTGAAAAAAAAATAGTCAATGAAACAGAGAACGTCATATGGTGTTTCTCTGTTTGCTGTTTACGAGGCGTTGCCCTGTGGCTTCGCCCGTTATGCATGCAACACATGCACTGAACCCACCTCCTGCCCCTCCTCCCCACTGTGTCCACCTCTTCCTCCATCTGCCTGTCAAAGTCATGCTTCCACTTCTATATGTCTGTCTCCTCCGCCCATTCTCTCTGTTTCTTCATCTGCTCCTCCCCATTTCCTCCACTACCTCTCTCTGATCGTATCTTTCCCCTCTCCCTGTGACCATTTGTTTCTACTCTCTCTTTTCATCTCCACTTCCCTTTCTTCCTTTTCCACATATCCAGTACCCCTCTTTACCTTTCACATGTTTGATGCATCGCCCCCTCCTTCCCTCTCACTCTCCATTTGCTTCTCCCCCTCCCTCTGTCCATCCTCTCATTCAGCAGTTTCAACCTGTCTCCAGCCATATCCCCAGCCATACCCATCAGCATATGTAGTGTCTGCATGACAAATTAATAAAGCAGACTGATGCTACTCTCGTAAGATACGTGTTGTGAGGACAGGCTAAACTTCAGGGGCTTGAAAATCCTTTATTTTCCCTGGCATACAGGCTGCTGTGTAAAGCAGGTCAGTAATTCAGACCAAAACTTCTCCAGTAGAACATGCCTGTTATGCATGGTAGCCTACATGTCAGTACCTGGAAAACAATTTCATTCCCCTGACATGCAGGCTGCTCTGTAAAACAGGTTAACTTTGGAAGCCAGCACTGTTCCCAAACAACATGCCTCTTGTGCCATGCAGCCTATATGCCAGCAGCTGGGTAAAACACGTTTTTCTCCAATATCCCTGCATTGTATTCACGTTAGCAGGTTATAAACCTGACAGTACTAACACCTGTGAGGTCTGCTGTTTTTGTGCCAAGTATGGTTGAAATCGATCCAGAAGTTTGCAAGGAGAACCTGGACGTATGCCCACACACTCTGCTTTTAAAATGAGATTTATTTTCCTGGGCAAGATTGGGGCCGACAGGTCTACTTTTACAAAAAAAAAAAAAAAAAAAAAAAAAAAAAGGCTCAAATGGCCCTCAGCAATGGCTCAAATGGCCCTCAGCACTATGGGACTTAACATCTGAGGTCATCAGTCCCATAGAACTTAGAACTACTTAAACCTAACTAACCTAAGGACATTACACACATCCATGCCTGAGGCAGGATTCCCACCTACGGCCATAGCGGTTGCTCGGTTACAGACTGAAGTGCCCAGAGCCACTTGGCCACGCCGGCCAGCTCCTTTTTTCTACATTTAACCGCGTTTTATGTATATATTACATTATGTTCCTTACTACATGCATGCTATGAAATGTGGAACAACAAAGATAAATTACGCAGAGGTAACCTCACGTCCTTGGCGTGTCGCCCCAATATTCTTTCTTCCCCTAGTGCTAGTCACACAAGGAGTGCAGGAGAACTTTTGTGAAGTACCAACTGAAGTAAAGCTGTGAATTGGTCATGAATAGGACTAGGATAGCTTAGTCGGTACATTACTTGCATGTAAGTTTCAAACCAGTGCACACTCTCCTGCAGAGTGAAGAATTCATTCTGGACACATAGAGGTAGATTTAAACTGAGGGCACCTGCATCAATAGATGTGGGAAAATATGTTACAGAGGAAGAAGAAGACAGACATGATGGAACGTGAGGAGGATGGCTGACACAGGCATGTGTCCAGCCATCACTGGCGTGAGGGGTGTGTTTTAGAGGCTTGTGATGTAATTCTCCGCTCTTACTGTTAGTCTAAGGTTGACAGAAAGTGCTTAATGTATACCTAACCGACTGGTTCTATTTATACGACCTTTTTTCCTTTATAGCTTCAGTTTTCACCCAAAAAAATGTGGGTCCTAACATATGACACTTTCGGCTCTAATGTGTAACTGCTTCAAAAACGTTACGTCTGTTCCACTTACGTTTACTTTGTCAGGTCTCGTTTTGTCTTCCTAGGTTCCGCACTAAGTTTCTACTTTAAAAATAGTCACCAACATTATTGATATTTATTGAAACGCAAAGCAATCTCTTATTCCCAGTGATGTGATACGTAGTGTTGAGGATAAGTTGCTTAAATTAATCTCGTCAAAGGAGAGCACTAATATTTTTTTTTAATTTTCTTTAAAAATCATTGGGAAGCAATTAACGAATTTCAGTCTAAGCACGTGGTCAATACACTTTGATACAGGTGATTTAAACGATGATGTTTAATCACTGGTAATTAATTATAATTTCGACATTATTCGATAACGTTTACTTGGTAAAATCTCGTAATCAGTTGCAATCTCTTGATATTTAATTAAAAACGTCCTTTTCCATTTTTTATTTTGGTATTTTTGTACGTTTTACCATGTCCATCAGATTTAATCCTTATGTCACAAACATGATTTACATCTTAAGTGTACGGGCAGTGTATGAGGGTCACCGAATTCTGTTTTGATCCACTTCACCTTTGCTTAAAATTTGGCTTCTGTGTCATCTGAAATTATATCAACAGTAATTTGATATAAAATACACTTTGTAATTTTGACGTCTGGTTTCGCTGATGCCACGTGAATTTCGTAACAAGCCGCCTCTACGTTTCGGGAAATTAAAAGCAGTTACCACGAGATTGCAGAGACAAACGGCTGGTAATATGATTTGTCAGCTTAGGCTGACACTCTATGTATTCGTTTCTGATGAGTAATGGTGTCGTGAAAAAGTAATGGAAGGCGTACTGAAGTTCAGAAGGCGTATATTTTGTTTTATGCTGGAGGCTAATAAAAATAAACAAACCTAACATACGATTTTTGTTTATTACTTGACTCGTTAAGATCACTTACGCCGTGGACGTACAATCCCAGACGAAACGATGGAAAAGATAAGAAACTCGATGGGAGTTTTGGATTTGAGAAAATGCAAAAGGGGAATCGAATGATGTGTCAAGAAGAAGGTTCCTGTCGTTGCCCAGTGACCAAAGAGTGCCCGCCGAAGTAGGAATGTATCACAAAATAAGGAAGAGAGTGTCACCGATATCATAAGCGAATTTGGGTGGCAATTATTAAAACAAACGCTTTCTCGCTGTAGCTAATCGTTTCACGAAATTTCAGTCACCAATTCGCGAATAAGAAAATATTTTGCTTCTGTCCACCTACATAGAAATCAATGATCATCTTACTAAAAGAATATAAATCAGAGGTCCAACGGAAAGAGTGGAGCCGTCGAGTAATATATTGAATGTAGTTCTATGAACGCCAAATGCGAATTTCAGAGTAATCCTATAGATTTAGATGTACATGTAGATTAGTTAAGAGAGGTCTTTTGTAATTTTTCGAAACAAATGCGTTCATGCATGCATGGGTAGAAGCTCTTGAATGCATATGATGATGTTTCGTTGTGTTTCACTCGAAAACTACATCGCAGTTTACTTGCTTTGTAGTATTTTTCGTTTTTAGTTATATTTTGCTCTGTCTGAAATTAGGTATAGTTTGGCGAGTGGGACAGTTCTTTCATTGGAAGTGTCACGGAGAAACAAAAATGGAAGACACCGACTCGAACTGCGGACTAGACTGCTTTCCGTTCGAAGACTACCAACCTGCTCTTAACGCAGAGAAAGCTACAGTTGCACTTAATGAAACGTAGAATCGTACTGCCTTTTGTTTACAGGCTCAGTGGGAGTGAGTCCAGCGATGCAAATATTTGGGAGTAACGACGTTTAGTGATACAAAGAGGAATAAGCGGAAGGAGTCGGTGTTGGTAAAGCGAAATAATAGCCAGGTATGATTCATTGTTACTGTATGGATAACTGCAGTCTCTCCACAAAAGCGGTAATACACTCCTGGAAATTGAAATAAGAACACCGTGAATTCATTGTCCCAGGAAGGGGAAACTTTATTGACACATTCCTGGGGTCAGATACATCACATGATCATACTGACAGAACCACAGGCACATAGACACAGGCAACAGAGCATGCACAATGTCGGCACTAGTACAGTGTATATCCACCTTTCGCAGCAATGCAGGCTGCTATTCTCCCATGGAGACGATCGTAGAGATGCTGGATGTAGTCCTGTGGAACGGCTTGCCATGCCATTTCCACCTGGCGCCTCAGTTGGACCAGCGTTCGTGCTGGACGTGCAGACCGCGTGAGACGACGCATCATCCAGTCCCAAACATGCTCAATGGGGGACAGATGCGGAGATCTGGCTGGCCAGGGTAGTTGACTTATACCTTCTAGAGCACGTTGGGTGGCACAGGATACATGCGGACGTGCATTGTCCTGTTGGAACAGCAAGTTACCTTGCCGGTCTAGGAATGGTAGAACGATGGGTTCGATGACGGTTTGGATGTACCGTGCACTATTCAGTGTCCCCTCGACGATCACCAGTGGTGTACGGCCAGTGTAGGAAATCGCTCCCCACACCATGATGCCGGGTGTTGGCCCTGTGTGCCTCGGTCGTATGCAGTCCTGATTGTGGCGCTCACCTGCACGGCGCCAAACACGCATACGACCATCACTGGCACCAAGGCAGAAGCGACTCTCATCGCTGAAGACGACATGTCTCCATTCGTCCCTCCATTCACGCCTGTCGCGACACCACTGGAGGCGGGCTGCACGATGTTGGGGCGTGAGCGGAAGACGGCCTAACGGTGTGCGGGACCGTAGCCCAGCTTCATGGAGACGGTTGCGAATGGTCCTCGCCGATACCCCAGGAGCAACAGTGTCCCTAATTTGCTGGGAAGTGGCGGTGTGGTCCCCTACGGCACTGCGTAGGATCCTACGGTCTTGCCGTGCATCCGTGCGTCGCTGCGGTCCGGTCCCAGGTCGACGGGCACGTGCACCTTCCGCCGACCACTGGCGACAACATCGATGTACTATGGAGACCTCACGCCCCACGTGTTGAGCAAATAGGCGGTACGTCCACCCGGCCTCCCGCATGCCCACTATACGCCCTCGCTCAAAGTCCGTCAACTGCACATACGGTTCACGTCCACGCTGTCGCGGCATGCTATCAGTGTTAAAGACTGCGATGGAGCTCCGTATGCCACGGCAAACTGGCTGACACTGACGGCGGCGGTGCACAAATGCTGCGCAGCTGGCGCCATTCGACGGCCAACGCCGCGGTTCCTGGTGTGTCCGCTGTGCCGTGCGTGTGATCATTGCTTGTACAGCCCTCTCGCAGTGTCCGGAGCAAGTATGGTGGGTCTGACACACCGGTGTCAATGTGTTCTTTTTTCCATTTCCAGGAGTGTATATAAAACGTTTAGGGGGGCTATACTTAAAATCTGCTCAAATGTGAGAGACGCATATCAGTTCGGACTAACAGGGACGACGGATGCATATAAAGAAGCGGGGTTGTTCGACTGACAACAGAGCAAAACCTTTGGGGTGGCGGAGGAAGGGTGGGGGAGGATGAAAGATCTGAGGAGTACCGGCTGCAGTCGGTAGGGTGGGTGGTATGGTATGGCCGGTGCGGGCCAGTAGATACACTGATGACTGAGAAACACCGCTTTGTTATCTTCGGATATACTTCACATAGTTAGCAGTGTAAGGCAGACTCGCCACACTCCAGCTATCCATGTTGGCGAACCTCACAGGAGTCGGCTTCTGCACTAGGGAGATGGAACAGCGTCAGCATCTGCAATGCTGACATCGCTGAGAGCAACAAGTATTGTAAAAGAAAATCAAACCTCTAATTTGTAAAGAAGGACTTTCCAAGAAGACAGAAACGTAAAACTTGCAAAGAAGTGAGCGCTACCGTCTGAAGATGGGCTCAGGTCCGGAACTAGTAATGGTACAATTGTTTCAAAAAATTTGTGGCCCGTCGCAGTAGTTCCTACAGTGCAATTTATGAAGAAAGGTGCGGTGTTGTCGAAACCAGAATGGATAAAATAATGTCTTTCTTTCTCGCTTGCAGTCTGCTGTCTTTCTCTTCAACTACCGTTGTATCTTCTCCACACATGCCCTAGGAGATGGTTTGCTTGTTATTTCGACCCCTAGATTGGCAAATCTTAACATGTGGTTGTAGGCGATGGGGGAAAGTTGGAAAATTTGTTTTGAGTTAAAATTCACCGGTCTGGTGAGGTCCACAACGCTCAAGTCACTTTATGGGCTCCATTCACATTTCTAATTTCTACTGTCTCTTCTCTCTTTTGCTTCTACTGGTACTATCTCCAACCATTCTCTTTCTTTTTTGCTGTCACTGTCCCTCACTTACCATCATTGTCTCTTCTCTTTTAGGCTCCCATTGTTATTGTCTTTATACGTACCTCTTTCTCTTTCACTGCCACTTTCTCTCTCAAACCACCACTGTCTCCTCTCTCTTTCCCTCGAATCGGCACTCTCCTACCTCTTCCTCCGTCATTTTCTCTACGCTAGTCTGTTTCAGCACAAGAAGCGTAAATACATTCGTATCCGAAAATATATGGTGAGGAACGCGGAATAAGATTTAATGCAGCTGGTTCCCAGCTTTTCTGTCAGAATGTTTTAAAAACGAGGATACACTCACAGTATCATTTCTCAGCGGCTGTCCTTCTTTTCCTTGTTATAGCAGGTTGTGCTGCTTAAACAAAACTAATACTGTTCGTCAGCAAACTTTCGACAGTTTATTTACATATTTCGACACATTTACTTAGTTTGACACATGTAAACAACAAACAGGTACTCATAACATGAGGTTAACACAAAATCTCTTCCATCCTACGCAAATTCACTTTGCACTACTTCGCAGGAAAAGGCTACACCTACAGTGTCTGACTTGCAAGTACAAAGGATGTTGAGGCATCAGAACCCTTGCTATGACCTCTGAACCGTTGTCTTGTACTGATTACGTCAGTTGAAACCAAGTTTACTCCTCAGAATGGGTATTACGTGCATATGTTGCGTGCATAAGTGCGGTTTGAACCTTCCAATCTCACTACTCGATAATGATATGGGAAACAGTTTCAAGAGTCCCCGAGAACATCAAATTAAGAACATATGGCAAAAATTTCGACGATTCGCTATGAATAGAAACTATAAAAGTGGCCGTCCCCATAATTGGTGCTTTTGGAATCCAAAAATTCGTGGTTTTCTCTGGAAATGCTGTTGAGCTGTTTGTGCTTTTACCCAACCGAGACGACATGTATCGCAAAAGAACCTACCCATTTGCTCGACGTGCTTGGGAGTGTGCAACGTTTAAATTTTGATCGTGTTCTGTAGGATAGCTGCAGTATACTCGTTCTTCCAACAGGTATAAGAATGGTCCCTAGGCCAAGGGGTATCCAGGGCACTTGATCCCTTGACTTTGTGATAAACAGAACCGGAGAGATGACCCCTTGAGAAATCTCATTTTCGTGCAGCTTTTTGGAACTTACGGGCAACGTGTGCTGTGGTTCACGGATCGCCAACAATCACCAACGTTTCGGTCAAGGTTTCAGTGGCCCTCTTCTGGGTCTGCTGCTACCGTCTAACCGTGGTCGATGCCACGGTGATAGTTATTTACTGTATGATGCGGTACCATGTTTACGTACACATACATCACTATTGTGGCTGATTTCAATGTTCTATCATTGACGGCGTAGTCCAACGATTTGCTTAATACATTTAACTGAAGTACACTGAGGATCCGACTGAAATGTTACACAGTATTGGGCAATATCATGTCAGGCTCTACGTGTGAATTGTGTACATACTTCACTATTTTGTGCTGCCTATTTCCCAGTTAATTTACGATTTTAATCTCAGCTTCGTGTGGGCGCTCTTGTGTCTACTGTAATTACACTTCGCCTCCCCGCATCAAAGGGCGACGGCATTTTTTTTGTCAGCACCTAGGCTCACAGCCGCAAAGTTTTATCTTCTTTGTGAGGAGACAAGAGCACCTGAATATCCCGGCTGCCTTCCGTTCTCATCACCGCCGCCCAACACGCAGACCGTCGGGAGATCGGGGCATTACTCGGCCGTAATTACCGAATTCCTTCATTTTAATTAATTTTCACGTCGCGGCCGTCCCAGACAGCGCCGAGTAGCCCCGTTCCTCCGCTCTGCTGCCTCCATCGTTTCCTCATTACCCATTACACTTCCAACCCTGTCCTTCGTATTTACGAACACTGCGACAATGAAGACTGTTTTTTTTTCATGGATCCCAACAGTGACTGCTCCGTTCTCAGTCAGTCACATTATGACTGGGTGGTGCAAATGACGAATGACTCACTTGCCATTCTGAAGAATGTCTGTTTCTTTGTGATCGATAGTCACGAATGACATGCGAGAGGTGCTCTCATAAGGCTTCAGTTGTCAGCTCGAAGAAGTAGAACTGCGCCCATGAAACTAGCAGATTGTGTTGAGCCTGCTTTAGATATTGACTTTTACCAACGATGAACTACTTGGCAGGAGAGATTGGTTAAAGGAATCTGAATTTTAGGTATTCAGGAAAGGTTCCATCCCAACAGTCACCGACGACCGGAGTGGCCGAGCGGTTCTAGGCACTACAGTCTGGAACCGCGCGACCGCTACGGTCGCAGGTTCGAATCCTGCCTCGGGCATGGATGTGTGTGATGTTCTTAGGTTAGATAGGTTTAAGTAGTTCTAAGATCTATGGCACTGATGACCTCAGAAGTTAAGTTCAGTGGCTCAAATGGCTCTGAGCACTATGGGACTTAACATCTGAGGTCATCAGTCCCCTAGAACTTAGAACTACTGAATCCTAACTAACCTAAGGACATCACACACATTCATGCCCAAGGCAGGGTTCGAACCTGTGACCGCATCGGTCGCGCGGTACCAGACTGAAGTGCCTAGAACCGCTCGGCCAAAGTCCCATAGTGCTCAGAGCCATTTGAACCAACAGTCACCTCTTCATCTTTTCGAAAATGTCTGCCTCCTAATGATTTTTTCGTTCGAAGAACGTTGAATAAACCACGTGGTGCCACTGCAGTATGAGGTGCACCCAGAAAGTAAGTTCCGATGGCATTCAGAGATGGCAATAGTACTCGGATAGGAATTCGCAAGTGCAGGAGTGGAGAGAAGGTGCGTCGGAATAATGCAATGCAGTTTCAGTCGCATGCCACAACAGGAACAAAACAACAAACCCTGTGTTGGCGACATAATGATTCACCTTTGAACACCAAATTCAAGCAACCGTCTCTGTCTTCAACTATCGACGTGGTGTCCTCCTGTGCGAATTTTTATCGCGAGGGGAGATCGTAAATGCTGCTCGGTACATTTAGACATCGAAAAATCTCAGAAGGGCGATCCAAAACAAGAGATGTGGGTTGCTGACAAGAAGCCTTACGCTTGTGCATAAGCAAGAGCCCATACAACCAATCATTCACTCACTCACTGGTCGTACCGGACTCGAGAGTCCATTACCGCAGCAACGTATTTTCGCCATCTGTCCCTCTTTTGGGCTATTTCCTTCCATTCATTTTCAATACCTAGGCTTCTCACATCAGCTTTCACATTGTCCTCCCATCTACGCCTCGGTCTTCCCGCAGGACGTTTTCCCTCTAAGTGCCCTACCAGTACTCCGCGCTGCCCTGCTCTCATCCACTCGAGCTACGTGACTTGCCCGTCGCAGCCTACGTGATTTAATAATACTGATTATGTCAGGGCTTGAATAGAGTACGTGAACCTATTCGTTATGCAATTTTCGCCACTCTCCGCTAATGTCATTCCTTTTTGCTCCGAAAATTTTCATCAAACTTTTGTTTTCAAATACTCAAAACGGCTTTTCATTTCGCACGGTGAGAGACCAAGTCTCACACCCATACAGCGTAACTGGTAGAATAATAGTTTTGTATATTCTAATCTTTAAATTCCTAGACAATATTCATACAACCAATACCACATGAATTGTGTCAGAAAGAGAAGAGTAAAGGGTTGATGTAAAATTTGATAGCCGAAGAAGCAGCGTCTATCATTGTCTTCTAAGCAGAATGAGCTAGTGTGTTATCCTGGAGAAAATACACCCCTCTCGGCAACTTCCGGCGGTGCATCAGCTACAGAGCCTCCCTTAACCTCATCAGGAGCTTTCAAAAGTAGTTTACTGTGACTATTTGACATAATCTGTTAGGATCACATCGTGGTCGTACCAAAACAACCTCTGCCCAACTTTGCTCGTTGATGCTGGGCCACGGGTGGAAGTGTGCTCCCTGCCGCCGTTGGATAAGCAGGTGCCAGCAGCAAGTCGTATACGCTTAGCTCACTTATTTGTTACGTAGTTTAATTCTTAATTTCTTTGCATGTTTTTGGGTACTTACATTGTTTAATTCATAAATTTCGGGCGTGTTATTGTATTTGAGAGTTGTAGCATCGCATTTTAGTACCTGAATAGTGAAAAATCGCGTAGTCTCCTTCCGCTGCCGAGCAGTGTGTCAGCAGAGCGCAAGTAGCAGCATTACTGAATTTACTAGGCAATCTTGTATTTTAATAACCGTTTAAATTTTGTGTCGAATTGTTTGTGCTCTCTGTAGATTAGTTCAGACGTTCTTTGCACAACAGTTTTTAGCATGGATAGGGACTGCAACTGCTGTGTGTGGATGCGGGCTGAGCTGGTGGCCCTTCGCTACCAGCTTCAGGCAGTGTTGGCTTCGGTTACACAGCTTGAGGCTGTTGCCAATGGACATCAATGTAGGGGTCCGGATGGGGGTTTGTCGGGGACGGCCAGCTCGTCCCACGCTTTCCCCCGATCGGACTACGACTGTGGCTGCCCAGGATACTGCCAACATTGAGGCTGACCCCTCACCTGTTGTAGAGTGGGAGGTCGTTTCGGAGTGTGGCAGGGGGCGAAAGACATTCCAGAGGGCTGAACGGAAGGCCTCTCCAGTTTGTCTGACGAACCGGATTCAGGCTCTGTCTCCGGCTGATACCGTTATTTGGCCGGACACGGCTGCTTGTACTGTTCCAGAGGTTGCCCCTCAGTCTACAAGATCTGGGCGGTCGCACAGGGTGGGCTTACTGGTAGTTGGGATCTCAACGTCAGGCGCGTAATAGGGCCCCTTGGGGATATGGCAGCAAGAGAGGGGAAGAAAATCAATGTGCACCCCGTGTGCATACTGGGGGGAGTCATTCCAGATGTGGAAAGGGTCCTTCCGGATGTCATGAAGGGTACAGGGTGCGCCCATCTGCAGGTGGTCGCTCATGTCGCCACCAATGATGTGTGTTGCCATGGATCGGAGGAAATCCTCTCTGGCTTCCGGCGGCTATCTGATTTGGTGAAGACTGCCAATCTCGCTAGTGGGATGAAAGCAGAGCTCACCATCTGCAGCATCGTCGACAGGACTGACTGCAGACCTTTGGTACAGAGCCGAGTGGAGGGTCTGAATAAGAGGCTGACACGGTTCTGCAACCGTGTGGGCTGCGGATTCCTCGACTTGCGCTATGGGGTGGTGGGGTTTCGGGTTCTTCTGGATAGGTCAGGAGTCCACTACACGCAGCAGGCGGCTACACGGGTAGTAGGGGTTGTGTGGCGTGGACTGGGCTGTTTTTTTGGTTAGATGGCCTCGGGCAAGTACAGAAAGGGCAACAGCCTTAAAGGGTGCGGGGCAAAGTCGGGACATGCGGGGACCAAGCAGCAATCGGTATTGTAATTGTAAACTGTCGAAGCTGCATTGGTAAAGTACCGGGACTTCAAGCGCTGATAGAAAGCACTGAAGCTGAAATCGTTATTGGTACAGAAAGCTGGCTGAAGCCAGAGATAAATTCTGCCGAAATTTTTACAAAGGTACAGACGGTGTATAGAAAGGATAGATTGCATGCAACCGGTGGTGGAGTGTTCGTCGCTGTTAGTAGTAGTTTATCCTGTAGTGAAGTAGAAGTGGATAGTTCCTGTGAATTATCATGGGTGGAGGTTACACTCAACAACCGAGCTAGATTAATAATTGGCTCCTTTTACCGACCTCCCGACTCAGCAACATTAGTGGCAGAACAACTGAGAGAAACTCTGGAATACATTTCATATAAATTTTCTCAGCATGTTATAGCCTTAGGTGGAGATTTCAATTTACCAGGTATAGACTGGGACACTCAGATGTTTAGGACGGGTGGTAGGGACAGAGCATCGAGTGACATTATACTGAGTGCACTATCCGAAAATTACCTCGAGCGATTAAACAGAGAACCGACTCGTGGAGATAACATCTTGGACCTACTGATAACAAACAGACCGCAACTTTCCGACTCTGTAAGCGCAGAACAGAATTAGTGATCGTAAGGCCATTGCAGCATCCCTGAATATGGAAGTAAATAGGCATATAAAAAAAGGGAGGAAGGTTTATCTGTTTATCAAAAGTAATAGAAGGCAGATTTCAGACTACCTAACAGATCAAAACGAAAATTTCTGTTCCGACACTGACAATGTTGAGTGTTTATGGAAAAAGTTCAAGGCAATCGTAAAATGCGTTTTAGACAGGTACGTGCCGAGTAAAACTGTGTGGGACGGAAAAAACCAACAGTGGTTCAACAACAAAGTTAGGAAACTACTGCGAAAGCAAAGAGAGCTTCACTGCAAGTTTAAACGCAGCCAAAACCTCTCAGACAAACAGAAGCTAAACGATGTCAAAGATAGCGTAAGGAGGGCTATGCGTGAAGCGTTCACTGAATTCGAAAGTAAAATTCTATGTACCGACTTGATCGAAAATCCTAGGAAGTTCTGGTCTTACGTTAAATCAGTAAGTGGTTCGAAACAGCATATCCAGACACTCCGTGATTATGATGGCATTGAAACAGAGGATGACACGCGTAAAGCTGAAATACTAAACACCTTTTTCCAAAGCTGTTTCACAGAGGAAGACCGTACTGCAGTTCCTTCTCTAAATCCTAGCACAAACGAAAAAATTGCTGACATCTAAATAAGTGTCCAAGGAATAGAAAAGCAACTGGAATCACTCAACAGAGGAAAGTCCACTGGACCTGACGCGATACCAATTCGATTCTATACAGAGTACGCGAAAGAACTTGCCCCTCTTCTAACAACCGTGTACTGCAAGTCTCTAGAGGAACGGAAGGTTCCAAATGATTGGAAAAGAGCACTGGTAGGCCCAGTCTTCAAGAAGGGTCATCGAGCAGATGCGCAAGACTATAGACCTATATCTCCGACGTCGATCTATTGTAGAATTTTAGAACATGTTTTTTGCTCGCGTATAATGTCATTTCTGGAAACCCAGAATCTACTCTGTAGGAATCAACATGGATTCCGGAAACAGCGATCGTGTGTGACCCAACTCACTTTATTTGTTCATGAGACCCAGAAAATATTAGATACAGGCTCCCAGGTAGATGCTTTTTTCCTTGACTTCCGGAAGGCGTCCGATACAGTTCCGCACTGTCGCCTGATAAACAAAGTAAGAGCCTACGGAATATCAGACCAGCTGTGTGACTGGATTGAAGAGATTTTAGCAAACAGAACACAGCATGTTGTTCTCAATGGAGAGACGTCTACAGACGTTAAAGTAACCTCTGGCGTGCCACAGGGGAGTGTTATGGGACCATTGCTTTTCACAATATATATAAATGACCTAATAGTGTCAGAAGTTCCATGCGGCTTTTCGCGGATGATGCAGTAGTATACAGAGAAGTTGCAGCATTAGAAAATTGTAGCGAAATGCAGGAAGATCTGCAGCGGATAGGCACTTGATGCAGGGAGTGGCAACTGACCCTTAACGTAGACAAATGTAATGTATTGCGAATACATGGAAAGGAGGATCCTTTATTGTATGATTATATGATAGCGGAACAAACACTGGTAGCAGTTACTTCTGTAAAACATCTGGGAGTATGCGTGCGGAACGATTTGAAGTGGAATGATCATATAAAATTAATTGTTGGTAAGGCGGGTGCCAGGTTGATATTCATTGGGAGAGTCCTTAGAAAATGTAGTCCATCAACAAAGGAGGTGGCTTAAAAATCACTCGTTCGACCTATACTTGAGTATTGCTCATCGGTGTGGGATCCGTACCAGATCGGGTTGACGGAGGAGATAGAGAAGATCCACAGACGAGCGGCGCGTTTCGTCACAGGGTTATTTGGTAAGCGTGATAGCGTTACGGAGATGTTTAGCAAACTCAAGTGGCAGACTCTGCAAGAGAGTCGCTCTGCATCGCGGTGTAGCTTGCTGTCGAGGTTTCGAGAGGGTGCGTTTCTGGATGAGGTATCGAGTATACTGCTTCCCCCTACTTATACCTCCCGAGGAGCTCACGAATGTAAAATTAGAGAGATTCGAGCGCGCACGGAGGCTTTCCGACAGTCGTTCTTCCCGCGAACCATACGCGAGTGGAACAGGAAAGGGAGGTAATGACAGTGGCACATAAAGTACCCTCCGCCACACACCATTGGGTGGCTGGCGGAGTATAAATTTAAATGTAGATGTAGATGTAGATTTCTCTTCCGTTAATACTGAGGTTGGCACTACTCTGGATTGATAAGTCGCTAGGTGTGGATGGTATTCCTCCTCTGGTGGAAGGAGCGGTATCTGGTGGCGACGGGTGGGGAATGAGGAGTGTGCTGTGAACCGTGAAGCGAGTTCCCTGATACTGCAGGACGGCCGACTGTAGCGAAGTTTGCTGCTAGACGAGTCCCGGTGTGTTGCCTCTAGAGGACAGCCGACCGCAATGGATATATCCCTTGTTCTAGTGGAAGGAGTGCACCTTGGAGTGGGGGAACGTATCGCTTGCTGGCGTTGGGTTTCAGCTGTACTGGGAGAGAAAGATATGGCCAGTACGAAAATGTGACTAGCTTCAGCACATACAGTGAATCGATGTTTTGCTAATGGTTATAGGAGCATTGTCATTAAATACAGACTTCCATAACTGTGTTAATGTGACTGGCAAGTGTGAATGATAGATATTTGGATACAGAATTTGTAACGGGCTCCCTTAAAGTGAATGGCTGCAAGGAATGTTTAGTAATCTCTAAAATGCATACTGCCACGACTGAGTGTGTTAAAGAGACCGACTCTGGTGCATGACTGGCTATATAGATGTTACCGATGTTGGTAAAGGATTTTTCTGTTGTGTTCATAATACTTATCTTTTTCAGGAACACCGTTGCACTGTTAATTTACATGGACACTGAGAGTGTGGAGGTGAACATTCTATCTTGGACGGGAGCAAAGATATAAAAAAGTGTACAATTATTGTTCTGGTAAATCAAGCTTCTTGTTGTTGTTGAGGTCTTCATCCTGAGACTGGATTGATGCAGCTCTCCATGCTACTCTATCCTGTGCAAGCTGCTTCATCTCCCAGTACGTACTGCAGCCTACATTCTTCTGAATCTGCTTAGTGTCATCATCTTTTGGTCTCCCTCTACGATTTTTACCCTCCACGCTGCCCTCCAATACTAAATTGGTGATCCCTTGATGCCTCTGAACATGTCCTACGATCCGATCCCTTCTTCTAGTCAAGTTGTGCCACAAACTCCTCTTCTCCCCAATTCTATTCAATACCTCCTCATTAGTTATGTGATCTACCCATCTAATCTCCACCATTCTTCTGTAGCACTACATTTCGAAAGCTTCTATTCTCTTCTTGTGCAAACTATTTATCGTCCATCTTTCACTTCCATACATGGCTACACTCCATACAAATACTTTCAGAAACGGCTTTCTGACACTTAAATCTAATGAACACGATTTCTTCAGAAACGTTTTCCTTGCCATTGCCAGTCTACATTTTATATCCTCTCTACTTCGACCATCATCAGTTATTTTGATCCCCAAATAGCAAAACTCCTTTACTATTTCAAGTGTCTCATTTCCTAATCAAATCAAGCTTATTGAACTCATTTCGTTCCTTAATTCCAGTAGCCAGTACCGTCACAAAGCTTCGGTCTTCACATTCTTCAGCGGTCGTCAATCCACATGTTTCCTCTGACTGCTTTGCTACTGTATCTCAGGATCATACTGACACACTAAACACTCGTTCATAGTGGCTAGGTGGCTAAATCAGGGCATCTCGACGGGACAGATACAGCTGCAACATTATGATATTGACTCAGTTCGGCAGGTTTTCCGAATGGATTTGCCGCACGGTGTGGTCGAGCGGTTCTAGGCGCTTCAGTCTGGAACCATGCGACCACTACGGTCGCAGGTTCGAATCCTGCCTCGGGCATGGATGTGTGGGATGTCTTTAGGTTAGTTAGGTTTAAGTAGTTCTGAGTTCTAGGGGACTGATGACCTCAGATGCTGAGCCTCATAGTGCTCAGAGCCATTTGAAGAATTTGAACCGAATGGATTTCAGTAGTCACGAAACCCAACCGTGTGCAATATTTACTACGTTCAAACAATCTTACAACACATAGACAAAAGATTCGTGACTTTTCACGTTGATTTTTATACAATAGCGCCACGAATTCACTTCCGATTCCCAGTCCTTTAGAGACCGATTGTTTGCCACTTCATCTTCATCATACAGACTTATTTCACAACCTAAGAAATATCAGTGACCCTGCCCCCCCCCCCTCCCTCCTTCAATCACTGTGTCATATCACGCTGCATTATTTGTGTTCATTCTGCCAACTCAGCATGAAATGGTGCTCGTTGTTCCCTATTAGATGTAGAAAAGGAGTTACCACACAATACTCCAAGTAATCAATGAGCTTCACCATTTGGTTTCAGGCGCTGTGATACGTGGATTCAGTGTGCACCAAAGAAGTATATAGGTACTCAGAAACAGCAAATTATTAATTCAAAAATGGTTCAAATGGCTCCGAGCACTATGGGACTTAACTTCTGAGGTCATCAGTCCCCTAGAACTTAGAACAATTTAAACCTAACTAACCTAAGGACATCACACACATCCATGCTCGAGGCAGGATTCGAACCTGCGACCGTAGCGATCGCGCGGTTCCAGACTGTAGCGCCTAGAACCGCTCAGCCACTCCGGCTAGCAATTATTAATTATCTAACTTTATTCCACCGAGGAAACAAAACGTTATCACTAATCTCGAACAACCTGCTCCGAACTGCACTCGTGTTCATTAGTAAAGAGAACGTTGCACTTGAAATTTTATACATTGAGGTACAAAAACACTCCAAGACGCAAAAAAGCTACGCATAAAAAATGGCTGAAATGGCTCCGAGCACTATAGGACTTAACTGCTAAGGTCATCAGTCCGCTAGAACTCAGAACTACTTAAACCTAACTAACCTAAGGACATCACACACATCAATGCCCGAGGTAGGATTCGAACCTGCGACCGTACTGGTCGCGCGGTTCCAGACTGTAGCGCCTAGAACCGCTCGGCCACCCTGGCCGGCGCTACGCATCACGCAGCAGTTATCCAAATGGGACGGAAAATGGTAGATGTATGTAAAAGTACAGGCAAACAAATGATTACAATTTTAGAGAAACTGGATGATTTATGCAAGAGAAAGGTATTGAGCACGTGAGTAACACTTTGGGCAATCTCTGGTCCTAACGCAAGCAGTTATTCGGTTAGGCATTGATTGAGTGATTGTTTCATGTTCTCCTGAGAGATATCATGCCAAATTCTGTCCAATTGTAAAGTTAGATCGGCAAAATCCTGAGCCGGTTGGAGGGCCCTGCCAGTAATATTCCAGATGTTCTCAGTTGTGGAGAGAACCGGCCAACACGCTGGCCGAGGTATGGTTTGGCAAGCACAAACACAAGTACCAGAAACTCTAGCCGAGGGCAGCGGGCATTATCTTGCTGAAATGTAATCCCATGACAGTTTACCACGAATGGAAACCAAACCAAGCGTAGAATATCGTCGACGTGCTGCTGTGCTGTGAGAGTACCTTGGATGACAACCAAAGTGGTCCTGATGTGAAAAGAAACGGCACCCTAGACCATCACACCTGGTTGTAGGGTCGAATGCTGGGCAACAGTCAGGCTGGTATCCCACCGCTGTCTGGAACGTCCAGACAAATCTTCGGCCTGGAATTTCATTCACTGGAATAGAAATGTCTTCAGTGATGAGTCCCGCTTCGAACTGACTCTTGACGACCAGCGAAGACATGTCTGGAGACGCCCCAGGCAGCAGGTGGGTACCAACCGAACTGTCGCGTGCCATGCCGCCCAACAGCCGTGATCGACTCGCGCTGATGGCATGTTTCCTTTTGGGCATTTTGTCACCATCGAGTGGCGTCTTATTCCTCCATCAGTTACCATCTGAACGAGTTGCTCACTTGCCTCCATCAGTGACAGCAGCATTTATTGATACTAGTACTGTCGTAACTTCTTTGGTGTGGCAGTTGTATTTCCGTGTCATGGTGTATGTGTGGCAGTTGGTCGGTTGCGGCCGAGCAACAAGGAAGTCTCTGAAGCGTGTGATCAGGCTGGGGCCGCTGGCGGTGTGCATGTGCAGCGGGAGTTGTGTCGCACTAGTTGCGAGAACTGCTAAATTTGCCGCCCACCGTCCCTGCATACTGGAGATGAGTAATCAGTGAACCTGTCATGAAAGCTCAACCGTTGTGACATCTCTTCGTTGATTGCTCGTTGTTGCATCCTGGGCTGTCCCTGCAAGCAGCAAAATGAAGGTGTGATGGAGTCGGCAAAATTCTGCTGCCGTCTGCCTGTGTATGGTGTTTAACCTTTGAAATGATTATAATTTATTAGTGAAGTGCACCAGCGGTATCTTCTGCCTCGTGGCCGTTAACGTTCCGGTTACCTGCCCTGGTCGTTAGCGTAGTTTTGCGGCAGTGTGTTTTCCTCACCAGTTGATGATGTCTGGCAAGGCGTGTAGTTCGACAGCTTGGTGTTGTTCTCTTTTCCTCTTTGAGTGTTTATTATGCCTTGACTGTCCTTATACGCCAATTATTAAGACATATTCCTGCTGCGATCCTCGCCTTCGCTGATACCTTTGGTTCTCGTGCTGATGGTCGGGTGGAAGGGAAATGATTAGGCGGTTGGTTGGTTCGCCAGTCGTCCTTCGTTCGTGCTGCAACCCGATTGCTTAGTGTTACGCCTGGCTGTCTGTCTCACCTAAACTGTGGTTAGAGTTTCCTCCCTAGGCCGACACTTGGAACACTTCTGAGCACCACTGTTTGTTATTTGTGATTATCATTTTATTTGGTCTCAGGTACTGTGCCAGGCCTTCAGCCGTGTATTAATATTGTCTGTTTTCTGTTTAATGTATGGCCTTCAGCAGAACTACATAACAACTTTAAGATTAGGCCCTCAGCCGTGTTTCATTTAAAATGCTTGTTGCTCTGAATTTAGGCCTTCAGCCGCGGTTGTTTCAGAATCAGTGGCTTTAAAACGTAAATCCTTGTCTGCAAGGTTTCTCTTTAATTATCTTCAATTCTAGAAAATGTAAATGTTGATGTTAAGGTTGTATTTAATTATTCTTGAGTAACTGTTTGGGCCTTCAGCCGACAAGATACTTCAAGTTTTGTTAAGATTTTTTTCTGTTGTGCTGTGTAAAAGCTTATCTTTAAAGCATCTCCTTTATTATGTAAAGAGAATTTTTTTTTTAGTTGCCTTTCAGCCGAATAATTAACTCGAATTTTCTTTAATATATCCTTTAGTCGGAATTTGTAAATGCTTCGCTTTTAAAGAAATTCCTTAGCTGATCTTAAATATTATTTCGGCCTTTAGCCGAGAAGATATTGTAATTTTGCTTCAGTAAGGCCTTCAGCCGTTACTCTAAATCTTTGTGTTTTAAAAGCAATCATTCAAACTTATTCTGGAGAAGTTCCTTCGGCCCTCAGCCGTGAATTGATCTTTGTTGTTTTAAAGAGAAAACTGCGCATTGGTTTGAGCAATAAAGTTGTGTGTGTGTTCTTGTATAACTGACAGTAATTGACCTTGGCCCCTTTCCACAACCTGATCCGCTCTGTGCTGCGAAACCAGATTTCAGTTTGGTGGTCTTCCGCGGTACCCTTATAGCGCAGCGATACATCGACGATATTCCGCGCCCCGTTTTGTTACCGTTCATGACATGCCATCCTGTGCTTACATTTCAGTATTATAATACCCGCATCCACACGGCGAGAGTTTCTACTGCTTGCCTTCGTACTTGCCAGACATTACGTCAGACGGCAAGTTCACCGGAACTCTGGGCGTCGACCATCTAACGCGTCAATTGGACAGAATTTGGCACCATATCCCTCAGTAGGACTTCCAACAAGTCTTTGTATCAACGATAAGCAGAATAATTGCTTGCATAAGAGCAAGATGTGTTAGGGAGTTGCTCATGTTGTGCAGCTCTTTCTTTTCAATAAATCATCCAATTTTTTAAAAGAAACTTTAATCATTTATTGGTCTGCACATGAGCATCAGATGTACCGATTTCTATCTCACCGGGGTAATTCCTTCGTGGTGGGTCGTTTAATTTTTTTAATCTATTGTACCTTTTTATGGAGTGTCTATTTTTGGAGAATCTGCCGTAGGCGACTCAGACAACATCGAATATTATTACCCAAACTAAGCAACACTGTTCGTCTACCCTGACGAATAATAATACAAGACTGGTAAGTTGAAGGCCCTAGTTTAGAAATAAAGGTAAATACTAGGCCTCATTGAGACTGCCTTGAAGCAAAGTTTAGTCAAGCGTTCAGTTCTTCCATCAACGCGCGGAGTTAAAGTTGCCTTGGACCGGTCTACAATCCAATGAGGTACAGGAACAATTTAAGCAAAGTCTTACCACATCCTCAACAACGAAGACTGACCCGTCAGTGGCGTCGCGGCGATCCAGGTCGTTGTCCGTAGTGCTGGCTGCCGCTCGGTGGCGGAGACGGCGGCGTCAGTGATGACAGGATGTCCGAATTGGAATCCTGGCTCGGAGTGAAATGCTGATGGGTGGCCGAGCGTTGGCCTAAATGCTGCCCGGAGGCAGCAATCTTGGTACCTACTTTCGGTCACGTGCACTGCGGAAGCAAGTAAATTCCTGCCATTCCCGGCGGCGCTTCTATAGCCGCTTACTGTAAAACTAGGAAATATTGTTTTCGGCAAAAGTGTTTGCCTGGCATGAGTTCAACCTCAGAGTTAGGATTTATGACGTTTTATCCGCTTGAAGGCGCAATGTAACGACATACAAACTTTCGCATGCCGTTATACAGAAACTGAACAAAGCGTGCTTCTGAAGCTATACGAGGACAACCCAACAAGTAACGGCAATTATAGCTGTTCCATAATTTGACACTTTCAACTTTCTGGTTCGATAAGAAGCACCTGTGTGAGCCCAACTTTTCGTCGACTGATGAGGTTGTAGAGACGGTCCACGAGTGCATGTACACGACGAAGTGAGCCTCTTCCAAGACGGAATTAGGAAGCTTGTAAAGAGATGAATGAAGTGCGTACAGTATGCAAAGAAATGACGATACTTGAAACCCTGTTTTCACAAATAAAACTCTGTTTAAAACCACCGTCATTTTTTGACTTGTCCTCGTAATTTATTCTGCGGTGGAATCAAAAAGTTTTTATTAGCCCTAAAACAAAAGGAATAATCACCATAGCGTTCATTTTTTATGTAGAAATACTGACAGACGCGGCGTAGAGTGAATAATGGATATATAGTAATGGTTTTCTGAATTTGATTCAGCCATTGCCTCGATGTCCAGTGTCATAATTGCAAATATTTGCACTACCTGAGAGCCATTACACTTACGCGTCTGATCGCATTAGACCAAAAACATTTATGGAGTTTGTTCAGTCACAAGCATAGACATTTTCAGTAACAAATCTTGTAGTTTTAGTAACTAACTGGACAAACGCTACGTTTGTGATCGAGCAAATTTCTGGCATAGTTTTGACACAACAGTGAGAAAGAATCGTGTTAAAGGCATTTTATGCCTTATGAATTTTTTCACTCATATGTAATGTCCCAAAAAATTTCCGTTTAATATATTTAAGCTACAAGGTGCTATTGCTTTGAAGTTTTTCAGTTTCTGGTTTCTCCGTTTTAGGTACTCAGGCACATCCAGTAGCTCTGAAAATACAGGAGTTATGTACTATGACACAGATCTAAGAAATGTCATTATCGTCACTCCTTGCTACATGAAACAGGTTGATAAGAATGTCAAATTTCAAAGAAAGAAAATAAAAATATTGTTGCTGCTGCATAGCTTTGCATTTCATTATATCCGCACGGATTGTAGGAGCTACCACAACTTTATACACTACTGGCCATTAACATTGCTACACCAAGGAGAAACGTAGATCATAAACGAGTATTCACTGGTCAAATATATTATATGTAGTATTAAAAGCAGTCTTGATCTTCATACCATTCCAGGAGAAAGAGGTTCCTACTCAATGGTCTGAAGGAAATCGGTCACCTTAATAAACAAATCATGATCAAGACTGCTTTTAATAGTAACTATATGTAACATATTGATCACTGTCACTCCCATAATGTATTCAAAAGTAAATATATTATACTAGAACTGACATGTGATTACATTTTCACGCAATTTGGGTGCATAGATCCTGAGAAATCAGTACCCAGAACAACCACCTCTGGCCGTAATAACGGCCTTGATACGCATGGGCATTGTCAAAAAGAGCTTGGATGGCGTGCACAGGTACAGCTTCCCATGCAGCTTCAACACGATACCACAGTTCATCAAGAGTAGTGACAAGTGTATTGTGACGAGCCAGTTTCAAGGCCACCATTGACCAGACGTTTTCGGTTAGTGAGAGATCTGGGGAATGTGCTGGCCATGGCAGCAGTGGGCATTTTCTGTATCCAGGAAGGCCCGTACATGACCTGCAACATGCGATCGTGCATTATCCCGCTGAAATGTAGGGTTTCGCAGGGATCGAATGAAGGGTAGAGCCACGGGTCGTAACACAACTGAAATGTAACTTCCACTGTTAAAAGAGCCGTCAATGCGAACAAGAGGTGACCGAGACGTGTAACCAATGGTACCCCATACCATCACGAGGGGTGATACGCCAGTATGGCGATGACGAATACCCGCTTCCAATGTGCGTTCACCGCGATGTCGGCAAACATGGATGCGACCATCATGATGCTGTAAATAGAACCTGGATTCGTCCGAAAAAATTACGTTTTGCCATTCGTGCACTACGGTTCGTCGTTGAGAACACCATCGCAGGCGCTCCTGTCTGTAATGAGCACTATGTGGACTTAACGTCTGTGGCCATCAGTCCCCTGGAACTTAGAACTACTTAAACCTAACTAACCTAAGGACATCACACACATCCATGCCCGAGGCAGGATTCGAACCTGCGATCGTAGCGGCCGCGCGGTTCCAGACTGAAGCGCCTAGAACCGCAGGCCACATCGGCCGACGAGTTGATAGTCCATGCTGCTGCAAAGGCCGTAGAACTGTTCGTGGAGATGGTTGTTGTCTTGCAAACGTCCCCATCTGTTGACGCAGGGATCGAGACGTGGCTGCACGATCCGTTACAGCCATGCGGATAAGATGCCTGTCATTTCGACTGCTAGTGTTACGAGGCCGTTGGGATCCAGAGCGGCGTTCCGTATTACCCTCCTGAACCCACTGATTACATATTCTCCTAACAGTCATTGGATCTCGATCAACGCGTGCAGCAATGTTGTGATACGATAAACCGCAATCGCGATAGGCTACATTCCGACCTTTATCAAAGTCGGAAACGTGATGGTACGCATTTCTCCTACTTACACGAGGCATCACAACAACTTTTCACCACACAACGCCGGTCAACTGTTGTTTGTGTATGAGAAATCGGTTAGAAACTTTCCTCATGTCAGCACGTTGTAGGTGTCGCCACCGGTTCCAACCTTGTGTGAATGCTCTGAAAAGCTAATGATTTGAATATAAGAGCATCTTCTTCATGTCGGTTAAATTTCCCGTCTGTAGCACGTCATCTTCGTGGTGTAGCAATTTTAATGGCCAGTAGTGTAATATCCTAATTACTGTCTTCATCAAGACATAAAGAGTCAGTGTAATTTTTAGTTGTTGACTGACGAAAAAATCCCAACACCAAGAAGGAGTTGTGCAAGATAAACGAAATTGGTGGGCGTGTTTCTACTTTTCAAAGATGACGTCTATTCAAATTTCGCGCCAGTCGCATAAGAGTGGCGTCAATAGCGTCACTATGAAGATGTAAATGAGACTTGCTTTTAATACGCTGCGTTTTATATTGGAGGAAGTGCGTTGTTTTAGTGAAGAGTTCTACGCTGAAGAAGCCGTTATCAGCAGCTCACTGAGTTTGAACGAGGTCGTTAAGAGCTACGAGTAGATGGATGTTAGTTCATGTTATTGTAGAAACTCTTGGCAAGAATGTATCACGTCGCTGCTGTCAGCGGTGTCCACGGGAAGACGCAAGAGGACCAGGTTCCAGACGGCCACGTGGCATTACCGATAAAGAAAGTCTATCGTTTGTGGCGTATGGCTGTGGGGCATTGTTCTGAGTCTGCAGCTGCAATCCGAGCAGCGGTTGGAACAACAGTGACACAGCAAACTGTTACAAATCGGTTACTTTGACGACAGTTCCGTGCACTCCACTGACCCCAAACCATCCCCTTTTGCGCTAACAGTGGTGTCAAGTGAGAGCTCCTTGAAGAGCGAAGCAGAGGTCTGTCGTGTTTTCTGGTGGAAGCCGTGCTGCCTCGGTGCCAGTGATGGCCGTGCGTTGGTTAGAAGGAAGTCAGGTGAGCACCTGAAACCAACCTGTCTGCAGGACGGACACACTGGGTATACACTTTGAGTTATGGTCTAGAGTGTGATTTTGTATAACAGCAGGAGCTCTCACGATGTTATTCCAAGAACCCAGATTGGACATTTGCCTGGTAATTTGGAGATTGACCATTCATGAATAGCATTCCATGGTGAGTTTTCCAACAAGATAACGCTGGGCTATAGAGTGCTTAAGATGAACATCAACAAAAGCAAAACGAGGATAATGGAATGTAGTCGAATTAAGTCGGGTGATACTGAGTGCATTAGATTAGGAAATGAGACACTTAAAGTAGTAAAGGAGTTTTGCTATTTGGGGAGCCAAATAACTGATGATGGTCGAAGTAGAGAGGATATAAGATGTAGACTGGCAATGGCAAGGAAAGCGTTTCTGAAGAAGAAAAATTTGTTAACATCGAGTATAGATTTAAATGTCAGGAAGACGTTTCTGAAAGTGTTTGTGTGGAGTGTAGCCATGTATGGAAGTGAAACGTGGACGATAAATAGTTTAGACAAGAAGAGAATAGAAGCTTTCGAAATGTGGTGCTACAGAAGAATGTTGAAGATTAGATGGGTATATCACATAACTAATGAGGAAGTATTGAATAGAATTGTGGAGAAGAGGAGCTTGTGGCACACCTTGACTGGAAGGAGGGATCGGTTGGTAGGACATGTTCTGAGACATCGAGGGATCACCAATTTAGCATTGGAGGGCAGCGTGGAGGATAAAAATCGTAGAGGGAGACCAAGAGATGAATACACTAAGCAGATTCAGAAGGATGTAAGCTGCAGCAGGTACTGGGAGATGAAGAAGCTTGCACAGGATAGAGTAGCATGGAGAGCTGCATCAAACCAGTCTCAGGACTGAAGACCACAACAACAACAACAACAACATAGAGTGCTGTGGTAACCCAATATGGTCTGTAGAGTCTCAACATGTTGCCTTGTCATGATCCATCTCCATATCTGTCTCCAATCGATGGGATATCATCGGACGATAGCTACAGCGTTATCCACAGCCAGCATTAACCGTCTCTGTATTGACCGACCAGGTGTTACGGGCACCTGTGATATACAATGCATGCACGTCTACATCCCTGCATTCAACATTCTGGTGGTCATATCTGTTATTAGTGCGCCAGCTTTTAGCATTTCCAGTGGCTTTTCTCGTGCTTACATTAACTTGTGAATTTGTAACGTTAATCAACTAAGTTTGTTATCTACACAAGTGTATTCCAAAAATAACGTTATTCTAAATTAATTACTGTCTTTTGTTGGGATTTCTTTCCGCCAGTGCATTTTGTCCTCCAGGTCTATATTCAGTCTTCATTAGGAGATAGAATAGTGTGAGACTGTTTACTCAACGGCCTGCGACTCTGAAATCTTAATCAGTAAGCCACATAAAAAATTTTACCTTCTGTTTATTATTAATCAGTAAGCCGTTCATGGGGAAAAACATAATGTTAAAATACTACTTTCAATGATGTTATCGTGACGCTTTGCAAGAGAATTCGCTATGTTTTTAGCGTACAATTTTGCTAAGTGTTACACTTGTAAGGGCATGAACCAAATCAATTTTACGTCTTTTCAGTATATACCACTTGGTTCCATCTTGTGTATCGACCGTACATTTCCACCTAGTATTCCGATTTTCCACTAAGTTTTGGATCTACGCTGATCTTTTTCTATATCTTCCTGACCTTGAAATTCCCGTCAGGTGACCAAGTCCTCTGTTACTATGGAAAAGCACTCCATTCCAAAGCACTCTAGCTACACACCCAAACAACAGTAGTCTTTTCAACTTCAGTACTTGGATTTCTGTAACGCATCTGCATTTCTTCACTTTCCTGATTCTCCGTATCACTAGGTGTTCACCTAAACATTTCTGTTAGCACTCATATTTTAGGAACTTTCTTAATTGTTATTGCCCATGACGAAAGTCTCAAGACAGTGACATGGATACAGTAACGGATCGTTGAAGGCAGTTTTTGAGTTTTGAGCGGTACATACTCGGTTTGAAAAGCGAACATGTAGGGCAGGACTAAATACAACAAGAGAATGACATGGAATCTCCACACATTAATGCAGAGTTTCTTTGAATTTTTCTGTGTTACCTACGAGAGATTTTATACTACCGGATATTTCTGCAGTACACGTCTTCACGACAACTTTAAAATAAAAGAAAATCCTTTCAGACGACTCATAAATATTTGTCACATAATCTTAGATTAGAATTTTTATAATTTATAACGAGAACGAATGTTGTCTGCGTTAAAATCTCGTTTTCTTCTGATAGCTGCTACATTTGAATAAAGTGCTTACTGTGCAACTATTTCTCTTGAAATCAAATTTATAGTCTCTAACTAATTGTTGAATCATTTTCTCTGTTGGCCGGTGAAGCAATTTCCCAATTATATAGTTTGTCCCCCAGGGGTATCAATTAATTTAGTGACAGATTTTTACATAATCTAAGTAGGTAGTCATTTATATTGTAATACGAGTATATTCAACAAGCACACATATGAAAGGTATTTTTTGTTACTTATAATTATAACTTACAAAGAAATATATTTTATCAAAACTGCTTTAAAGCCACCAAATCTGTCTATTTTGGACTATGGTTAAGTTAGTCGATGTTAACCTTTGATTATTTGGAAACGATCTGCATCCTTTCACTAAACACCATGTTTAAATAGAAAATAATAATGTACCCATTATTTTAGGAATTAACTCACGGTCTGTTAGTTATTAATTTGAGACAAACAGGACGCTGCTAGGTGGAATTTTTTCGTGGGTACATAAATGCTCTTCAGTTCTAGGCAGTGAAGTGATTAGTTGACGTAGGACACAAGCGCGACAATATCGACTAGACAGTACATTTGGGCAACACGATTCTTTTTCCCGATTCGATTCCTACGATTCAATCTCACATTGGGAATCGATTCCTACGATTCGTTCACGATTCTTTCACGATTCATTCTAGTCTGCGATGGCACAATTCCTACGAAATGCAAAAAGTTCTACATCTTACTCACAGATGGCAGGACATGTCTGAAATTGTCAATGGGTTTAGAATCGAACTGAGTCATGATAAGATATGCCAGAAATATTTTATTTATGAGTAAACATGCATATGATATTACAAGTGTGATTCTCGATTTATACGTGTAATGCCTTAATTGATGAAAGGTCACGTTTGATTTGATTGCATCTATTGTTTTATTTCAGTATGCCAGGAAAGAGGAGTCGATTTGTGCGAAAGGTGGTGCAAAATTATGTGGTATGCCAGTTTGGTTGTGTGGCTTGAACGTATCTAACTACAGATGTCTGTTTTATAGTAACAAGCAGTGAGGCAGACGTGGTTTGGCTCATATCATCCTATGTTTTTCAGTGCCAAGATGTTTTTCCAAGTCCACATTACCCTTTTAATTCATAACGCACCTGACAGTCGTCCCACACAGCAAATTTAGCTTAACTTTCATTTCTTCTAAATACAAAGCATAGGTATTTTGCTTTTAATTTGTCTGAGAACTTGCTGCTGTCACTACTATTTACGTGAGAAGACGAGATACTTCTAAACAGTAGGATTCATTCCTATACTTCCTTTGCTCACACGAATCCTCCACTTGACTGCCATCTTGCGGTCGTAATCATTCGGCACGAGTTAGCAAGATTCGGAAGTTGCCTTCGAAGCATAGCGTACTAAGAATCATTCAATCGTTGGAACTTGGAATCGTCACGACTCGGAAACACGCAATCGTTCTGACGATTCTTTTGAACGACGATTCGTTCGTATCAGGATTCGATTGTTACGATTATTTATTTAGAGTCGTTCATTCACAAATCGCCACAACTTTACTAGACAGTGGTTTCAGCCTGTTCGCGGGCACCCCCTCCCCCTTCTCCTCTTTCCTCCTTCTCCCAGAGCGGATTTTCCTCCATCCCCCCCTCCCCTGAGGCCCTGCACCCCATACTTGCCTCTCTCCTTCCCACATCCTTCCCTACCTGGCCCTCTTCCGCGCGCCCCCCATTGCCCTCCCCCATCTCTTCCCCTCCCTCCCTTCTTCAGGTCTCCCTCCTCTCCTAGAACCTGGCAGATCCTCTGTATTGATCGTCATCAGTGTGCCACATCAGTGTTATGTTTAGTGCTTTTCTCGTGTGCGTCAAGAGGTGTGATTTTAATTGTGTACTGCCTTGAGCTTCGCCGTCAGTGCGACGTTATGTGCTATGCCATCCGTCAACACCTTTGTGCTCCAGTCATACTGTGCCTTGTGTTCTTTTAATCGTCGCAGTGTTGAGGCTTTTTGTGTGTGATACTTTTAAACAGTTTTTTATCTCCATTTTACAGTCACCCCGTTTTTTTTGTCTTCCATGATGTTCTCCCTTTTTTCTATCTATGTTCGCTTTTTTTTTTTGTCTTCCATGATGTTCTCCCTTTTTTCTATCTATGTTCGCCTTCTTCTCTCCTTTGCTGTTTTTAAATGTCTTCTATTGTTTTGTTCTATGTCTTTCGGCTGAAGAGCAGCGCATATGCTGCTGCCAGCCCGCCCCGATGGGGAATTGAAATACAATAAAGAAAAAAAAAAAAAATTCGCGGGCATTAGAACTCAGCAGGTCTTGTTGGCGCAGACCCTCGTAACACTTAAGGTAGCATTCCAAACGCAGCGACAGCTACAATCGACAGAGACAGGCAACAAGTGTCGCCCGGTGACACCGGCACTCCTCTGGTTTATGTTATTCTGCATGTGAGCTCGTACGAAAAGTGTCGCGCTGCACATCATGTCTGCACCTGTCGCGCACGCTATGTTCGACACTAATCCTCCCGAACCAGTAGTGTCACGTATCGCCGATGTAAATATCCGGTTGCAAAGAAGACGGAAACGTGATCAATGTGATCTGTGTCAAACTACGGCTATATGGCTTCAAATTAGATGCTTACGAAAATACTCTTGCGAAGGACAGTGAACGGAAAAATATAGGGAAGGAGCTCTATAAAAACAGTGAGTATTATTCTTTTATCCAACCACTTTATTTGCCGTTAACTCGTATTTATATAAGTGTGCAGAAGCATGGTATATAATCAATTAATTTCGTAAATACAAAAAAATGCATATTTTTGCTTATGTTTACTTGTATGTAGGTAGTAGTCAAATTAAGTACAAAAGTTAAACGAAGATCAGTTACGATTATTTACAGCGTCATCTTGCCGTGATACTCCGTCCTGTGTCCCTCAAAACAAGTGTTTAATCTTGTCTCTCGCCGTAAATCTCACACTGTTTGGTAAACCTCAGTTATGTGTTAGTTGACCATACTTGTGACTGAGTCGGTTTTTCTTATCGATAGAAGGGAACTGTCTGATTTCAAGGTACACGTCTCGAAGAATATTATGTAGCCAAACAGCTGTTATAGTCAGGTCATCCACTGATTCCGGTAAGATTGAAATTGGTGTATAAAACCCTAAAATGACAGTAAGCCGAAGGTGTTTTCTACTAATCGATGAGTATGACACAAACTGTAGTTAAAAATTTCTTTTTTCCAATCCAATCTTCGAGAGTATGCCTTCATCAGGTAAATACTAAGTGCAAATGCTTCTTCGCCACTTATGAAGTGCGGCGTTAAAATACCAGTGTTTGGAAGGCATTTGGATGCATGGAAATTATATTTGTTCATGTCAATCTTTTACACCATCTCAGATTTTTGAAAAATACGGCTGTCACCTTCTTTGCCATAACAGCCAACATCTACAACAATGAATTTGTGACTGACGTCCATTATTGTAAGGAGAATAATGCTAAAGTAATTATTGTATTTGAAGAAAAAAGTGCACTGTTATCTGGAGCTATTACGCACATGTCTTTGACATCAATACTACCCACACAGTTTGGTATATTCCCTTTCTGCCAGAAACCTTGTTCCATGTGCTTAAAAGCATTTTAATTTAGCGTAACCATTGGTAACTGATGTTTCCTCAAAACGTTCAAAATTTTCCTAACGATATGGGAGATACAGACGTCTGATATGTACTGACTGAGCTTGTGGCAAAAAGGAAAAAAAAATTTGATCATTATTTGTATAGACATTATGTGCTTAGTAAATGTACATGACATGCGTAAGAAATTGTGATTAATATTTGAATGTTAACATGTAAAACGTATGACGTAATTTTCGTACAGGTGAGGATTGTAAAAGAAGGTGGAAACACATTGAAGACTCCTACAATATATTCAAGTATACTAATAAATCTGGAACGGCATCTGCTGCACCTAAGAACTGTAAATGAACAATGTATAAACAGTTAGGTTTTCTTAAAACCGTATCTCAGCATAGGACAGGTGGCATTAACGTAGTGAAACATAGGGTAGAGCCAGCCGAGCCGAGCGGTTCTAGGCGCTTCAGTCCGGAACCGCGCGACTGCTACGGTCGTAGGTTCGAATCCTGCCCGGGCATGGATGTGTGAGATGTCCTTGGGTTAGTTAGCTTTAAGTAGTTCTAGGTTCTAGGGTACTGATGACCACAGATGTTAAGTCCCATAGTGCTCAGAGCCATTTGAACCATTTTTTTGAAAATATATGATAACACCTTCAGTGTTTAGATTCAAATTTGGAAAGTTCTCATTTTAGAAAACCTTTCATAATTTTGCTGTAGTATTAACTTTAAGAATTTCAAGTAGATATTTATGTTTTCTGTTAGGGTGAGTGTGAAAGAGAGTACTTGTGTGAGTGTAGGTGGGACACTCGCCAATATTAAATTTTCATTTTGTAATTCTCTATAGGAACTTGCAAGTGTTCCAGCTTTGTATCGTGGGAACGAGTCCACCAGTGGTTCCCCTACTAGTGGATGACGGATGTCGAAGCATGTTTGAATATGTAAGAGACAGCCAGAACGTTCGCGACTATATAGTTAAACTCCAGACGTGAAGTACAGCTTAAAGTTTATTTAATTTTATTTGTTTAACAACAGAGTTTTGAGTTGCTTATTTTAATGACGTCAATCAGCTGAGAGCAGTGGTTGGTTCTTGCTAGGTTTGGTACGAGCCGCGCCGTGAAAGTCAGTTCTGATTGGCCGTAATTCTGTACAGCCAATAAGGAGCGAGAGCGTTTACCACCTAATGCAGGAGATAGAGGGGCTTGTAGAGGCAGAGAGAGAAGAAGGAAGCGGTGGACTAGTTTTCAAAGGAGCCGGTCATGCTGAAAGTGTCTGCACGCATTATGTGTAAAATGAAGTGATATTGTGACTTAACGCGTTTCGGTACAGTGGTAAAGGTAGCTGGTGTTTTCCATTAACTATTTGTGAAATTTTAAGAGTCGAGAGATATTTTGTTCTGGAGAAAATCGCTTGTGTAAACTTTGAACTAAATGCGTGGCGGTATTAAGTAGATTTTTTTTACTGAGTATTTAAGGCGAGCAAAAGCTGTATTTAAAGACAACCACTGAATGCCGAGTGCAAAAGTAAATAGCAGTTTATTGACGGTGTTACTCTCGTAAATGATTTCAAAATTGGTCAGGAAAAGTTCTGGCTTTTTGAGTGTGACGAGGACTGTGAACAGGAACTTGAATGATTTGGGCTGATGATCTTGCTTAATAGCAATTAAAAAATGCTAATGCAATTTTAAACGGACCTTTGAACTTAGAAATTTGAACAGCAACCCATTTCTGATTTATTCTTTAGAGTTCACAAGAGTGAGCTTCTTGTACTTATAGCGGCCTCCGACGTGTAGTTATGAAATCTCAGTTTCTTCAACACTGCTTTGATGAGGTTTCTTATGTAGCTGCAGTCAGGAGTTACGTGTGCTGATCTGCAGCAGTATCGAGGTAGGTGGACAATTTATGTTGCAGAACCGCCGTCGATGTGCGTAAGAGCGCGTTACGTCGCAGTTTGAAGAGCATTTTGGACAGTTCAGGCGAATGGTTTGGCCACCCAGGCAGCCCGACAGGAATACTATCGAACATTTATGACACCTAATAGAGGTCAGTTCGTGCACAAAATCCTGCACCTACAACACTTTCGCATTATGGACAGCTATAGAGGCAGCATAGCTCTACATTTCTGCACGGGACTTCCGACGACTTGTTGAGACCATTCCACGTCAAGCTGCTCCACTACATCTATATCTACATGACTACTCTGCAATTCACATCTAAGTGCTTGGCAGAGGGTTCTTAGAACCACAATCATACTATCTCTCTACCATTCCACTCCCGAACAGCGCGTGGGAAAAACGAACACCTAAACATTTCTGTTCGAGCTCTGATTTCTCTTATTTTATTTTGATGATCATTCCTACCTATGTAGGTTGGGCTCAAAAAATATTTTTGCATTCGAATGAGAAAGTTGGTGACTGAAATTTCGTAAATAGATCTCGCCGCAACGAAAAACGTCTTTGCTTTAATGACTTCCATCCCAACTCGCGTATCATATCTGCCACACTCTCTCCCCTATTACGTGATAATACAAAACGAGCTGCCCTTTTTTGCACCCTTTCGATGTCCTCCGTCAATCCCACCTGGTAAGGATCCCACACCGCGCAGCAATATTCTAACAGAGGCTGAACGAGTGTAGTGTAAGCTGTCTCTTTAGTGGACTTGTTGCATCTTCTAAGTGTCCTGCCAATGAAACGCAACCTTTGGCTCGCCTTCCCCACAATATTATCTATGTGGCCTTTCCAACTCTAGTTGTTCGTAATTTTAACATCCAGGTACTTAGTTGAATTGACAGCCTTGAGAATTGTACTATTTATCGAGTAATCGAATTCCAGCGGATTTCTTTTGGAACTCATGTGGATCATCTCACACTTTTCGTCATTTATCGTCAACTGCCACCTACCACACCATACAGCAATCTTTTCTAAATCGCTTTACAACTGATACTGATCTTCGGATGACCTAACTAGACGGTAAATTACAGCATCATCTGCGAACAACCTAAGAGAACTGCTCAGATTGTCACCCAGATCATTTATATAGATCAGGAACAGCAGAGGTCCCAGGACCCTTTCCTGGGGAACACCTGATATCACTTCAATTTTACTCGATGATTTGCCATCTATTACTACGAACTGCGACCTTCCTGACAGGAAATCACGAATCCAGTCGCACAACTGAGACGATATCCCATAGGTCCGCAGCTTGATTAGAAGTCGCTTGTGAGGAACGGTGTCAAAAGCTTTCCGAAAATTTAGAAATACGGAATCAACTTGAGATCCCCTGTCGATAGCGGCCATTACTTCGTGCGAATAAAGAGCTACCTGCGTTGCACAAGAACGATGCTTTCTGAAACCATGCTGATTACCTATCAATAGATCGTTCCCTTCGAGGTGATTCATAATGTTTGAATACAATATATGCTCCAAAACCCTACTGCAAACCGACGTCAATGATATAGGCCTGTAGTTCGATGGATTACTCCTACTACCCTTCTTAAACACTGGTGTGACCTGCGCAATTTTCCAATCTGTAGGTACAGATCTATCGGTGAGCGAGCGGTTGTGTGTGATTGCTAAGTAGGGAGCTATTGTGTCAGCGTAATCTGAAAGGCCAAAGTTAGCTCCCACATTATATTAGGAGATATGACTTTTGTAAGCTGAGTGTATAATGTCAGCGAAATTTGGTACTAATTTTTATGAATGAAAAGCAATAAACTATGGAGTTTCCAAACGTTGAAATGCGTTGTAAAACGAAATGTCGCTTTTCCTCACACCTTGCAGGTATTTGGAGAGTACAGAAGTATTTACGACTCCGATGGCTCGACACCCGCAGTGATGGCGGGAATACCGCTATAAGCGAGAACAACTGGCGGCCCGTGGGCGGTGGGAGTGTCCCGGCAGAGCTGAGCGCTCCGGTCGGCCGGCGCGGCGGTTTAGCGCCGGCTGGGACCTCGCAGCCTCGGGGGATTACGGCGACTTTACGGCCGGACACTTCCTGACGCCCCGTCCTGCGGCGGCCGTCGACGGCAGGCGGCGGCCGCTGGGGCAGGAGCTGACCCCTCGGCACCAGTAACAGCCCCACACTGGCAAGCTCCGCTCTATAAACTGCTCATACATGTTTGGCATCCTTCCACTGAGGGACGATTCAAAACAAGATTCGATACGATATATGTGCAAGTACCAGTACCCAAAGTTGTATCGATATTTCTCCATAATGTCGGAATAAAAACAACATTAACGAGTGTATCACAAGGTATTCAGAACTTTAGTTTATGGACTTCAACGATCATGAAAACTGCAACAACAGGAAGGAGACAAGCAAATATACTTAAAACATGCTCCTACGCTACTGGCCATTAAAACTGCTACACCAAGAAGAAATGCAGATGATAAACGGGTATTCGTTGGACAAATATATTATACTAGATCTGACATGTGATTACATTCTCACGCAATTTGGGTGCATCGATCCTGAGCAATCAGTACCCAGAACAACTACCTCTGGCCATAATAACGGCCCTGATACGCCTGGGCATTGAGTCAAACAAAGCTTGGATTGCGTGTACAGGCCCATGTAGCTTCAACACCATACCACAGTTCATCAAGAGTAGTGACTGGTGTATTGTGACGAGCCAGTTGCTCGGCCACCATTGACCAGACGTTTTCAATTGGTGGGAGATCTGGAGAATGTGCTGGCCAGGGCAGCAGTCGAACATTTTCTGTATCCAGAAAGGCCCGTACAGGACCTGCAACATGCGGTCGTGCATTATCCTGCTGAAATGTAGGGTTTCGCAGGGATCGAATGAAGGGTAGAGCCACGGGTCGTAACACATCTGAAATGTAGCGTCCATGTTCAAAGTGGCGTCAATGCGAAGAAGAGGTGAGCGAGACGTGTAACCAATGGCACCCCATACCATCACGCCGGGTGATACGCCAGTATGGCGATGACGACTTCACGCTTCCAATGTGCGTTCACCGCGATGTCGTCAAACACGGATGCGACCATCATGATGCTGTAAACATAATCTGGATTCATCCGAACAAATGAAGTTTTGCCATTCGTGCACCCAGGTTCGCCGTTGAGTACACCATTGCAGGCGTTCCTGTCTGTGATGCAGCGTCAAGGGTAACCGCAACCATGGTCTCTGAGCTTTTAGTCCGTGCTGCTGCAAACGTCTTCGAACTGTTCGTGCAGATGGTTGTTGTCTTGCCAAGTCCCCATCTGTTGACTCAGGGATCGAGACGTGGCTGCACGATCCGTTACAGCCATGCGGATAAGATGCCTGTCATCTCGACTGCTAGTGATACGAGGCCGTTGAGATCCAGCACGGCGTTCCGTATTACCGTCCTGAACCCAGTGATTCCATATACTGCTAACAGTCATTAGATCTCGACGAACGCGAGCAGCAATGTCGCGATACGATAAACCGACCTTTGGTTCAAATGATTCAAATGGCTCTGAGCACTATGGGACTTAACATCTATGGTCATCAGTCCCCTAGAACTTAGAACTACTTAAACCTAACTAACCTAAGGACATCACACAACACCCAGCCATCACGAGGCAGAGAAAATCCCTGATCCCGCCGGGAATCGAACCCGGCAAACCCGGGCGTGGGAAGCGAGAACGCTACCGCACGACCAAGAGATGCGGGCAACCGACCTTTATCAAAGTCGGAAACGTGATGGTACGAATTTCTCCTCCTTACACGAGGAATCACAACAACGTTTCACCAGGCAACGCCGGTCAACTGCTGTTTGTGTATGAGAAATCGGTTGGAAACTTTCCTCATGTCAGCACATTGTAGGTGTCGCCACCGGCGCCTACCTTTTGTGAATGCTCTGAAAAGCTAATCATTTGCATATCATAGCATCTTCTTCCTGTCGGTTAAATTTCGCGTCTGAAGTACGTCATCTTCGTGATGTAGCAATTTTAATGGACAGTAGTGTATATGCCAAAGATTAGCATTTTAGGGCAACCATATTAATTAGGTAGGAGGAACGCAATATACATTCTATGCAGCATGTAAACGATAGCTGTTTACAGTGTACCGCATTAGCGTTAGGGAACCTGAGATGAGCAGTTTTACGTACGTCACTTGTCGTCTGTCAAACCAGGAAATAGGCCTTTTTTTCTTTTCTTTGCCATTCACCGGTTTAATATGAACCGCCACGAATTTCTCTCCTGTGTCAATCTTTTCCCCTTTTCGTCTCAGAATAACAGCTGGAACCTACATCCTCAGTTATTTGCCAGATGTGTTCGAATCTCTGTCTTCCTCTACAGTTGTTACCTCTATAGCTCACTGTAGCACCATCGAACTTATTCCCTGATGTCTCAATACATGTTCTACCATCAAATGGTTCAAATGGCTCTGAGCACTATGAGACTTAACATCTGAGGTCATCTGTCCTCTAGAACCTTGAACTACTTAAACCTAAATAGCCTAAGGACATCACACACATCCACGCCCGAGGCAGGATTCGAATCTGCAACCGTAGCAGTCGCGCGGTTCCTGACTGAAGCGCCTAGAACCGCTACGCCACCGAGGCCGGCTGTCCTTCCATCCAGTCCCTTCCTCTTGATAGTTTTACATGTTCCTTTCCCCGGCGATTCTCTGGAGAACCTTCTAATTTCTTATCTCACGACCGGACTTAATTTTCAAAATTCTTCTCTAGCATCACATCGCAATTGCTTCGATTGTTTTCTGGTCCGACTATTCTACGTTCTGTGTTACTCTACTATACTATGCTGTGCTCCATACGTATATTCTCTAAAAGTCATTCCTTAAATTAAGGCTCATGTTGGATATTAATAGACTGCTCTTGGTCAGGAATGTCTTTTGCCAATGCTAGTCTGCTGTTTATGTCATCCTTGCTCCGTCCTTCATAACTTATTTTGCTGTCTAGATAACAGAATCCTTAACTTCGTCTACATCGTGATCCCCAAACCTGAGGCTTTTCGCCCTTCAAATTTCTGCTACTTCTCATTGTTCCTTCTTTCTTCGATTTACTCTCAATCTATATTCCACAATCTCTACTCACTAGACTGTTCATTCTGTTCGACATATCCTCTAATTCTTCTTCACTTTCACTTAAGGGTCACAATGTAATTGGCGAACCTCATCACTGATATCCTGTGACATCGAATTTTAATTCCACATTTGAAACTTTCTCTCATTTCCCTCACTGCTTCTTCGGTGTACTGATTGAACAGTAGGGGTGAAAGGCTACAAACATATCCTACACCCTTATTAACTCGACCACCCCGTTCTTGGTCTTCCTGTCTTATTGTTCCCTCTTGTCTCTTGTACTTATTGTATATTATCGATATTTCTTTATAGCTTACCCCTATTTTCTGAGAATTTCGGACATCTTAGACAACTTTACATTGACGAGTGCTTTTTCCAGGTTGACAAATCCTACGAACGTGTCTTGATTTTTCTTTAGTCTTGCTTGCATTATCAGCGGCAACGTCAGAACTACCACTCTCGTGCCTTTACCTTTCGTAAAGCTAAATTGATCGTCGTCTGATACATCCAACGTGAATAATCATCTTTCTGCCACTTTCCCAAATGATTTTAGAAATTCCGGTGAAATTTTATCGATCCCTAATGTCTCATTTGATCTTAAGTCTTCCAAAGCTCTCTTAAATTGTGATTCTAATACTGGATCCCCTATCTCTTCTCTGTCGACTCCTGTTTCGTCTTCTATCACGTCGTCAGGCAAGTCTTTCGCCTCTTAGAGACCTTCAATGTATTCTTTCCTCCTACTTACTCCCTTCTCTGCATTTAACAGTGGTATTCCCATTTCACTCTTAATGTTACCATCCTTACTTTTAATTTCACCGAAGGTTGTTCTGGCTTTTCTATATGCTGAGTTCGTCCTTCCGACGATCATTTCCTTTCCGATTCTTTCACAAATTTCATACTGGTTCATAATGCACCTGAACTACAGTGCATAGGAGCCGTGTGAGATGTTGAACATCGTCTCGTCCCCTTACGTCACCGCCATTCGCTAGCGTTACTAATGGTTCAAATGGCTCTGAGCACTATGGGACTTAACATCTGTGGTCATCAGTCCCCTAGAACTTAGATCTACTTAAACCTAACTAACCTAAGGACATCACACACATCCATGCCCGAGGCAGGATTCGAACCTGCGACCGTAGCAGTCGCGCGGTTCCGGACTGAGCGCCTAGAACCGCTAGACCACCGCGGCCGGCTGCTAGCGTTACTAAGTTAACGTTAACTATTTAGGTGATGAATCAAAACGGACTTTTGAACAAGTTGTGGAAAATCTGATTACGTATCCGGTTTGATATACACTCAAAAATGGTTCAAATGGCTCTGAGCACTATGGGACTCAACTGCTGAGGTCATTAATCCCCTAGAACTTAGAACTAGTTAAACCTAACTAACCTAAGGACATCACAAACATCCATGCCCGAGGCAGGATTCGAACCTGCGACTGTAGCGGTCTTGTGGTGCCAGACTGCAGCGCCTTTAACCGCACGGCCACTACGGCCTGTTGATATAAACTCAACCCTTAAAAGGTAGCTAGTCATTTTGCATGCGTTTTTCGTCCTACACTAAGTCGATTAAGAAACGGGAGAAAGGTAACGCTGCAGATTACATGCGCAATGTTTACTAATGTATGATGTCCTCAGGTTAGTTAGGTTTATGTAGTTCTAAGTTCTAGGAGACTGATGACCTCAGATGTTAAGTCTCATGGTGCTCAGAGCCATTTGAACCATTATTTACTAAAGTACATCGAATGCCATAGACTGAACATACCACACTCTTCCTAGCCACACTCCTTTTCATTTTATCTTGGTACTGGAATGGCCTGTTTTGAGGATGACTTTTGTGAGTGTGGGAAGCCACAGCGTCTCGGATTTGGCACAGGTTGGTCAGATTGCTACGAAGAAAGAGCGGCTCTTTGCCGTGAACAGGGACTGCCGCCTCAGGCGCCTGTTTTCCCGGAAGTTGTGTCACCAGGGTGTCCAGTGGCTAATGTGTATGTTATGTCCCGGCCTCGTCCAGAAACAGAACTATGGCTGAGTCAGCACACCAAACAGAGAGAAAGCCTCGCCTCCCTACGTTTCAAAGAAAAGCTTTTGTAGATAACAGTCTATCCTTTTCCGAAAGAAACACGTAGTACTGTAGTAATGAGCCAAGCGTAGTGTGCACGGTTTAATTTCGGAAGATCCCTAATGCGAGGTTAGTGTTTGACGTAAAAAGTGCCATTTGTAAATTAGTCAGCGACGAAACGAGGACGGGGTGAAGCGATTGATTTCTTAGAAGTGGAAAGGCGATTTGAGATATTATTGGTTAGGTCTCGTAACTCGTTATTTGATGGGATTCTGCGTACGGGTAGGAACCCAAGCTATTTGGCCGCCATGTATATACATTTCGCTGTTGCTGGGTGTAGGAAGACGCTAGATAAGAAAAGAGACGGAGGTTAGAGTTCACGGTGGGCAGAGTTTCCAGGGCGCTGTCGGGACACGGATATCGCGGTTCAGAGAAAGCATCTTAGCGGGCGACCGTCGTTCAGAGTTGCAACCGCAGCACCGCGCCCACGCCCTGTACAGCAGAGCCCTCTGCAAGTCAGCGGCGTCCAGCACAGCTGTCCGAGAATAATTACAGGCTTGCAGCACCAGCGTAATAGGGTACTGTCTGCACGATAACCTCTCTCTCATTTATGGTGGCTGTACTGAGTGTGTGAGTTTCTTGATTAATCGACAGGTGACCGGTCACTGTGTCCGCTTCGGGTTAATAAATTTTCAGAGCAAATTACTGACTGACATTTTGCGTTAGAAGGACTTAGTTATTTTGCTGGGTAAAGTAACTCTGCAAGTCATTCAAAATGCAGTAGTATAAGGTATATGCATTGTGTTTATAAATCATTCAGAAATCTTGAAAAATTTGTTCGTTTTTCTATGTTTTATTGAATAAATTATTGTGTTTACTGAAAGACTGTTTCTGTTAGACACCTTTCATTCATATTAAGACAAAGTTCGCATAAATCTCAACTTTAGGAACTATAGTTTGGGCCTTACGTACCGCGTTACCGACTAAAGTTGCGCACATTAAAAATTGTTTACTTCGATCTTAAAGGTATTTCCTGCTTACAATAATTTTTTTTGGGACTATATAGCTTTGGGCACGCAGAGGCTTTCGCACCAGTATGGCTTAGTAGACACCTATTAAACACACCGGGTAAACAAAACTATTTAATTGCTAATTTTACGCAGTTAAAAGCCACAAAATTGATAGCTCAAATGTGTATGACGTCAGCTTTACAAGCGTACGACTAAGCCGCTAGCGTATGAGAACGAGAGCTCTTCCATATTCTCGTGAGGTACGGATGCACTACAGCTCAGGTAGTTTTTGTAAGTCAATTTGAGGTTGTTTCCCGGATTGACAGAACATATGGGTCTTGTATCAAATCGCTCGTCTCCATTCTCCTACAGTACTGTGGTACACTATAAACAGCCATCGTTCACACCTTGTAAAGGCTGATTGCTTGATGATGTTATAAATTTCCAAGGGTGATGGAGAAGGGAAATGTATCATCTTGAGGTAAGGGACCCTAGTCTGGAAAAGACCGAGTCGAAAGGTATAAGAGGTAATCTACTTAAGTTTCACCTCAGCTCGAGCAGCGACGTACAGAATTCAAGTGCTCCCCAGTATCCTTACATAACTTCCACTGTTGAAGGAGTAACGGTTCAAATAACTTGAAGCCAGTAAAACCGTAGTTAGAAACACCGTTCTGGTCACAAAATGTGACCTCCTCTCCCCATCCACTTTACAGGGAATGTCTGATCCAGGAATTGACGAACCCTCAGTCCAAAGTGAAGCGGGGCTCCATCATGTTGGAACCCTTTCCGTTCACGAATAACAAGTGGTATATGTTCCACGCACCTGGGTAGGTGTCAGAGGTATCACAATGACTTTCGCTTATACCTTTCGACTCGATTGCTCCCCCACTGGGACCCCTTGCCTCAAGGTGATACATTTACTCTTTTCCATCATCCCACAAAATTTTCAACATCTGAGCCGTGTCCACTACCGACTGCTCATCGATAGCACGTGGCTAAGTCTTCGGTGGTCGCTAACCAGCCTCCTACCTGGCTTCTCGCGATAGGGCACGCACACGACCAGTCGCGGTGACTTAACACTGAGCCACTTTGGTTCTCGGTCAGATCCGTCTTACCGCTGGCTGGAGAAGGAAGTTCCTGACCAGCCACAAATGGCCGTTACGTGAGGTTGGGCACCGACGAGCATTTCTAGGTACCGCGCTATGTTGTAGCCGGATCTTGGATTGCTAAGTTCACTTGTCTGAGAAACACGACGCTCAAATTCGAACACAGCCTTGGTTCGCCTGTGCTGCTTGGTCCACGACTATAGGGACTGAGTGCTTGTTCTCAATGATGAAGCGTACTCACTACCAAGGGAAGTGCACCAGTATCTGCGTTATTAGGTTTTTTTGCAGTTTTTCCAACGGGCAACGTCAGCACTTGCTCTTTTAGCGCGTAGTTTAACAAGTTTCTGCTACATGTGTACAGTGCAGTGCGAGCACTGAACTGGCCTCTGTGGGCCAGTTAAGCTGACTTTGTGAAGTATGAACCAGTCGAAACTCATTTGGGCTCGAAGTCATTGCACTTGTTTTTAATCTGTTGCTTATTTGTTTAAGTATTGTTTAAATTCAACAATCATTTTTAAAGTGTAGATTTATTTGCCCAATAATTGCCGCCATTAATTTTTTTGTGTAATGTGGGCATTTGGTTGAAGTTTACTGTCACTGGAAAGAATTCTTGAAGGCTTAGTTTAGCCTTGTCCGAAGTTCGATATTTTGATCGCACTTGTTTGTGCAATAGCTAGGACCACATCTTCTTAACCGTATTTAAGTTGTACTGTTCCCCCTTGTTCTTATAGGCATTGGTTATGACGGCTCACCTGTTGACGGGGGCGGTTCTCCATCTTGAATGCTGATTGTCATCAGTATGTCTCAAATAACTTTCTTTCCTCTGTTTTAGTATTGTTTGTCAGATATATATTGAACCAGGTGCAGTGAAGTCGACAACTAATTAAATTTCATCTTTACGTACCTCCCGCAATTGTGTAATTGATACACCACTGTTTTCAAATTGTTGCTCATTTTCTCAAATATTGTTTTTATAGAGAAGCACTTTTGCTAAACTATTGTTACTAATTACATCTACATCTACATACTTACTCTGCAAGCCACCGTACGGTGCGTGGCATAGGGTACCCTGTGCCACAACTAGTCATTTCCTTTCTTGTTCCTCTCCCAGACAGAATGAGGGGAAAACGACTGACTATATGCCTCCCTATGACCACTAATTTGTCACATCTTTTATTCGTGGTCCCTACACGAAATGTGTGTTGGCGGCAGTAGGATCGTTCTGCAGTCAGCTTCAAATGTCGGTTCTCTAAACTTTCTCGAAATGAATGTCTTCTTCGCTCTAGGGACTCTCATTTGTGCTCCCGAGGCATATCCGTAACACTTGCATACTGACTGAATCCACTGGTAGCAAATCTAGTAGCTAGACTCTGTATTGCTTCGATGTCTTCTTTCAATCCGAGCTGGAGCGGGTCCCAAACACTCGAACAGCACTCAAGAACAGGTCGCACTAGCGTCCTACATGCGGTCTTCTTTACAGATGAACCACACTTTCCTAAAATTCTCCTAACAAACCGAAGTCGACCATTCGCCTTTCCTACCACAATCCTCACATGCTCATTGCATTTCATACCGCGTCGCAGTGTTACGGCCACATACATATCTAAACGACGTGACTGTGTCAAGCAGACACTGCTAATGCTGTATCCAACATTACGGGTTTGTTTTTCATACTCATCTACATTAAGTTACATTATCCTACATTAACAGCCAGTTGCTATTCATCACATAAACTAGAAAGTTTGTCAATATCATCTTATATCAACCTAAAGTCACATATCTTTGAAAACTCTTTGTACACCACATCATCATCAGCGAAAAACCATATATTGCTGTCCACCCTGTTCTCCAAATCATTTATGTGCATAGAAAGTAGCAACGGTCTTATTACACTTCCCTGGGGCACTCCTGATGTTACCCCTGTCTCCGATGAACACTCATCGCCGACAAGAACGTACTACATTCTATTACTTAAGAATTCTTCGAGCGAGTCACATACCTGGGAGCCTTTGCGTGTGCACTTATCTTCGTTGAAAGTCTGCAGTAACTTACTGTGTCGAATGCTTTTTGGAAATCTAGAAATATGGAATCTGTTGTGACTTGGCAAGACAGCCAAGCCACTATGAGATAGCCGAAAGGCACGCGTTTAAGCTCACGCAGGCTGGCGTGAGGTCTGGAACAGTCAAAGGAGTTGAGTCTAGTAAAAAAAAAGTACGTAGCTTCTGGAATACTTAACATTAATCCATAATTGGTAAACATCGGTCTGACGGTACATGCATCACAAGATAAATAGCAAATGATAATGGCGCCTTGCTAGGTCGTAGCAAATGACGTAGCTGAAGGCTATGCTATCGTCTCGGCAAATGAGAGCGTAATTTGTCAGTGAACCATCGCTAGCAAAGTCGGCTGTACAACTGGGGCGAGTGCTAGGACGTCTCTCTAGACCTGCCGTGTGGCGGCGCTCGGTCTGCAATCACTGATAGTGACGACACGCGGGTCCGACGTATACAAATGGACCGCGGCCGATTTAAAGGCTACCACCTAGCAAGTGTGGTGTCTGGCGGTGACACCACAGAATCTGCCTGTTGCCCTTCATCCATAGTTCGCACTATATCATGCGAGAAAAGAGCAAGCTGGGTTTGGCACGAGCGATGCTTTCTAAAGCCGTACTGTTTCGTGGAGATGAACATTTCGTTCTCTAAGAAATTTATTGTATTCGAAGTTAGAATACGCTCTAGAGTTGTGTAGCAAACCGATGTTAAGGATGTTGGTCTGTAACATGCGGGGTTCGTTCTTTTACTGTTATCATATAAAGGAATCACTTGCGCTTTGTTTCCAGTCACTTGGCACTTTACGCTGGTCGAGAGGTTTGCGATAAATACTAAGTAAGGTGCCAATGATGTAGAGCACTCTTTGTAAATCTGAATTGGGATTCCATCGGGAACTGGGGACTTATTTGTTTTCAACTAGCATTCTGTTAGAGTCATTCATTACGCTGCCGCAAGTAAGCATCTGCAGTTTTGTGGCGATTATTTTGGCTGACGTTTTCAAATGATTGTCTTTTCTTGTGCGAATGTGAACTTCTACTTCCCCGGACCTCACCCTTCCCAGCTCCCTTCTAGTTGTCCCATTTCAGCATCATCATAGAATCATCGTGTATTTAATGAAACATTAGACAGTGAGTCTCTCAAACAGATATAGTATCTGAGCGTTATTTGTTTGTGAGTGGATCGTGCTGTCCCTCATGTACGAAGAACGCCACAACTCGGCTGCAAACTCGAGAAGATTGCATCAGTGGAAAGAGAAACGCCCACCAGTACGTGTCCAAAGTCAACAGTGAGATAATCATGGACAGTCGAGTCTGCTCTTCATCGTTCCACGATCGACGTCCGACAACTCCACACAAATACGGAATACATGGATTTAGGAAGACCATACTCAACGTTAAGAAGGATCTTAATGGTCCTACGTGACTAGCGACCACATCTGTCCAAATTCCTGCACCAGCATCGCGTATATTGAGGTCGGAGATGGGTCTGTTTACAGAAAGGCGAGCATCCAAACATGAAGTGAGACGTTACTTGGAGCAGCACGGATTTCAACATAGCAACCATTGTTGATGCTTCACTTGACGTGGCAGCAGAGTAAAGTACGTCAACAGGAGTGGCCCAATGGATATAGTGACACATGAGTAGCATCACGCTGTGTTTTCAGCCGACTCTCAGTTCAGAGCACATCATGACAAAAAATGCGTCCATGAGAAGAAGCACCGAGGAAGATGAAAATTCTTCATTCGTCATCGTCATATGGACACAGTACCTGGGTTGATGGTATGGTGTCCATCGGTTAAAGATCACTTTCACCTCTAGTTCGCATAGGCAATAATTTGAGTACCAGCCACTATAATTATGATGTGTTCCGTTTGTTGACTGTGCCGTACCTTTGAGGTCCTTGTTATTTTTCAACAAGATAACGCAAAACTGTATGTTTTCCGTGCTTTCGTGATGTAACCCGAAGCAGAAGATGTTCGACTGTGGTCTCTGCCAAACATTCTCCAAACCTCTCACCCACTGTACAGACCGGATTATGGACTGCTGAGAGGGTGGCAGAAGACCATTCCATCGACCAGCCAATATGATAGATGAACTCTGGCATAGTTTTGAAGATTCATGGAATAACGTACCCGTATCAGTCATCCGAGCTCATTTCGACTTCATGCCCAGTCATAATACTGCCATTTTTATTGTCAGTGGTTGCAGATCTTTGTATTGAATTTAGTAGCCTGTATATCCCCAAACTACCCACAAATTGAACTGTCTGTTCTCCCTTCGATTCTTTACATTAACAATAAGTAAAATTTCTGTAGTATTTATCATCCTTAGTGTTCCACTCTTAATGGCCAACAGTGTATTTTTAAAACTTCATGGGTCTGAGACTATGCTTCCAAAACATAATGAAAAATAATAATAAAAGATGATACATGGGGATAAACCAAAATTCAAATCAGTATGATATCGGAGAGAAGCAGAACCTGCGACATTATGTTAGCAATATGGAGGCCGTCATGGAAGCTGCCAACATCGATGCCACTTTTAATTTTCAAATGGAAAAGAGATCAGGTGACAGGTCAAACCGATAGAGAATTAATGAGCTTAAGCAGTGCTCCCTCTATTTCGAGCAACGATTTATTGACTCCAGAGCTGCTTTTTTCACAGAAAAACACACACACCTTGTGATAACACGAAAAGGATATGCTCGACGTGCATGGTAATTTAGGTTCCCAACCGTGGATACTGAGCTCGGTTCACAATAAGGAAAATTCCTCCACCTTCGTCGTCACTGACGTGTCTCCTTTTTCCGTTAATTTTCTTACTGAGTACTATTGGGTGGAGCCGGTCCTACCAAGTTTCTTAACAGGTTGTTACTCCTTCCATCGTCCTTTCCCAGCTGGGCTTCTGTGAGTAGTAAACTGAAGGTAAGACTAAGAGTAAGTTTGAAAGTCAAATGGCGAAGAATGTTAATAGCTTTTGATGTTTATCAGACAACATAACTAATGGTTCAAATGGCTATGAGCACTATGGGACTTAACTTCTGAGGTCATCAGTCCCCTAGAACTGAGAAGTACTTAAACCTAACTAACCTAAGGACATCACACACATCCATGCCCGAGGCAGGATTCGAACCTGCGACCGTAGCGGTCGCGCGGTTCCAGACTGTAGCGCCTAGAACCGTTCGGCCTCTCCGGAGAAATCCTAAATACAACAGACACCATATTAAGATGCAAAAACAATATTTGAAAACCTGTACCTATTGCGGAGCGTAAAATTGTGACATTACATGTAAGCAATTGGGAGTTACATGCAAGTTAGGAGATCACCTGGCCACGAATGTCTGCATCCGGTTTGAGAAGGAGGAATGAAACACCACGATGAAGTTCAGACTCATAGTTAGAAATATGAGCTGTGTGAAACCGCAGAAACAATTTCAAGCGTGGAACAGTGGAGTAAGATTTATAGGCACACTACAAGATGGACCATAATAGTTGACGATGAACTCAACTTGCTTAAGAGGCAGCAATTTACTCAAATAAATCAGGAAGGATTGTAGAGCAATTATAATAAAGGAAAAAGATCTACACTGCCCGACAGAAAGTATTCTGAGACGTTGTCCTACGCAATAACTACGGAGGCAGCTTGAACTAACAACTGTAAACAACAATTGTGCATTCCTAAAATCAGTGTTGAGCAGGCAATGTTAATTCCTGGTCGTAATGTAAGTGTGTTGACGCTGATGTGTCACAAATCGCAGTAGAGTAACATCTCTACAGCAGATGCTCAAGACATTCTCCACAATACTTCACATCTTGACCCTCGAACGAAAACGACGACCAGAATGAAATTCTCACTCTGCAGCGGAGTGTGCGGTGATGTGAAACTTCCTGGCAGATTAAAACTGTGTGCCGGACCGAGACTCGAACTCGGGACCTTTGCGTTTTGTGGGCAAGTGCTCTACCGTCTGAGGTACCCAAGCACGACTCAGGCCCCGTCCTCACAGCTTTACTTCTGCCAGTACCTCGTCTCCTACCTTCCAAACTTTGCAGAAGCTCTCCTGCGAACCTTGCAGAACCAGCACTCCTGAAAGAAAGGCTACTGCGAAGACATTGCTTAGCGACAGCCTGGAGGAGGTTTCCAGAAAGTGATTTTCACTCTGCGGCGGCGTGTGCGATGATATGAAACTTCCTGGCAGATTAAAACTGTGTGCCGGACCGAGACTCGAACTCGGGACTGCTTTTCGCGGGCAAGTGCTCTACCATCTGAGCTACCTAAGTACGATTCACGCTCGTCGTCACAGCTTTACTTCTGCCAGTACCTCGTCTCTCCAGCCAGGACGTTTCAAAATCGACGACGTTTGGACGTCTGCTAGGACTTGGCTGAAATGCAAAACGCGGGCAATTCTTTTCATAAAGAAATCGTCACAAGTGACGAGACTTTGTGTTGTCAATATGAACCTGGAACGACGAAGTGCAGAATTTAACAAGATGTGTCAACGACGTAACCGACATTCAACCTAATATGATGCGCGAATTGAGCAACAATTCAAAGGACTTTTCTGTCAGTTTCAGGTGATTATATGAGAGTTCTGTGAGTGTTATTAAAGTGTAGAAAGACCGTGAAGCACTAAAACCACTATCGTAACGTTTTCCCGTTTTTTATTGATCATGTCTCTAAACTTTTTGGACTGACAGCAGTATGTATGGGAATGTAGATTATGTCCTCGTACAGCACATGACGTAAAATGATGGGTGGTGTGACACCAGGATTAGAATCAGAGACTCATAGAAAAATTGGAGGAGTGGAAGAAGGTAGAGGTACTTGGAACAATTAATTATACATATCGTCAAGCTAATGACGGTGTGTTCCGCTCTTTCAGTCCACCTCTACCTAAGTCTTCTAAGACATCTCTTGTCCGTCGATCGGTACTTGGTTCAAATGGCTCTGAGCACTATGGTACTTAACATCTGAGATCATCAGTCCCCTAGAACTTAGAACTACTTAAACCTAACTATCCTAAGGACATCACACACATCCATGTCCCAGGCAGGATTCGAACCTGCGACTGTAGCGGTCACGCTGTTCCACACTGAAGCGCCTAGAACCGCACGGCCACACCGGCCGGCTCGGTCGGTACTCCATGGCTTGTTTAGCTAGCCGCCCATTTCTCATTCGAAGGAAATTAATGAACCATTTTTGCTTGTATTCCTCTACTTAATGTTGTGAAGGTTTGCAGTCCCTTTCTTATTGAGAACCCATTTCCCCTTCGAAGAATATGAATGAACCAATTTTTGCTTGTATTCCTCTGCTTAATTTAATATTATGAAGGGTTTCAGTCCTATTCTTGTTGAGGACATGATCCAGTCTGCTACAACGTTTAATTCCTCTGAGATCCACTGCTTCACCCCTGTTTCTAAAATAAACGTTTCCCCGTCAATACTTCACACTAACGTGACGATTAACGTTTCTCTTGTGTACATATTCTCATATCTCAAATTCTTCAGACACCTTTTGAAATGTTACTAATCGTATAGGTGAACTTACCGACTTGCTATGCGTCCTCTCCAAGTCTGATGTGTGACTGACAGGTATTTTCCTTTCGAACGCTTTCCACTGTTTTCAACTTCATTTAACTTCAACACAGATCCTGTACTAAGTAAGTAGTCTACGCTAATAAAAAGAACGTCTTTCATTCTTTAAACTGTTACTTTGCGATCAGAGGCTCATACTAACGTACTAATGTTTGAAATGAAATTAACAAACATTTTTACTTAAGCTGGTCTAACAGTCCCTGTTAAGATATTCATCTATAGAGCAGAAGAGCAGCCTATCGAAAAGTCTTTCAAACTCTGTTTAAATTGTCCATTACCTGAAACCAAATTTTTAATAGGTCCTAGAAATTTATTGAAAATGTGTGTTCTTGAACGTTGGTCTCCTTTTTGGAGCAAAGTAAGTGATTTTATGTCTTTATGTAGGTTCTCTTCATTCATAGTATTGATACCACGTACAAGAAGAATCTACATAGTCACCTAAAATCTCTTACCGAGGTCCAAAAATGGGTGCAATATTCAGGAACACAAATTTTCAGTAAACTGCCAGCAACCATTACAAAGTCGGTTTCAGATAAAGAATTGTCTAAACAGAGTTTGAAACACTTTTCGGTAGGCAGCTCTTCTACTCTATAAAGGGTGAAAAGTATTTAAACCGACAAACTCTGGGAGGTTGTAGGGGACATCACAACAACTATTTTTCGCTAATGTCAGTTTTTCCTACGAGGAACATTTCTCTGGTGGCAAATTAATTAAACCAACAAACACTTTTCCATTTTTTTATGACCAAGAGACAACAACTAGGTAGCAGATACGGCCCAGTTCAACAGTCTCCAACAACAGCGACCCACACATTAACGAAGAACCGCACTTGATGAGCGCTAGTAACTGTGGCATGGGGGTTATCCTCACTCCAAACATGCGAATTGTGCATGTTGAAGACTCCATCACGCCCGAACGTTGCTTCATCGGTAAACAACACAGAGGATGGAAATGTAGGATGCATTTCACACTGTTCCAGGTACCACTGCGAAAACTGAGTTCTGGGTGGATAATCAACTGGTTCCAGGTTGTGGACACGCTGTAAGTGAAATGGACGTAACAATTGCTCTCGAAGGACTGTCCTTACATTCGTCTGATTCGTCCCCATGTGACGTGCAATTGCACGAGTGCTGATTGAAGGATGCCGCTCCACATGCTGCAAGACAGCCTCCTCAAATTGCAGCGTTCTTACCGCGCGACGGCACCCCTGTCCAGGTAATCTGACAAATGACGTGGCCTCACGCAGGCATTGGTACACAGCATAAAAGGTCGTATGATGCGGGATACGGAGATTAGGATATTGTTGTTGATAAACCCGCTGTAAAGCTCGTGCGCTGTTGCGCTATGTAGTACGCACCAACCATATCAGTGTACTCACTCCAGGTGTATCGCTCCATTAGTAAACAGAGACAATGCACTGCTACAGTGGTGGACAGCAGTTGCCGACAACTGAAGAGCGTAATACGCCCTCTAACTACTGAAGATCGTAATACGGCCTCTATCAACTGAAGAGCGGCCTCCAACGGTATAAATAATCCTCGTAGGAAAAAATGACATTAGGGAAAAATATTTGTTTTGACGTCCCATACAACCTCCCAGAGTTTGTCGGTTTAAATACTTTTCACCCTGTAGATGAATATCTTAACGGGGACTGTTAGACCAGCTTAAGTAAAAATGTCTGTTGGATTTCAGTTTCGACAGCATTTGGTCACATCAGTCAATATTAGGCATTCTGTGTATGATAAATTTCTTCAAAGTGCATAATTATGTTTAAATCTGACAGTGTATGAATTCTGTAAAAAATAGCAGTTCCAGTTTATTGTAATGTATTCACTACCTTAACAATCTCCTGACAAACGATCAGGGAAGTGAGTATTATATTTAAATGATCTATGTTGCTAACACGTTCCACACCCTAGGGATTCGTCTCATTTTTGGGTCTACGGAACTAAAACTGAATCTAATCTAACATTCTTCTTCTCTCAAAAAGTATATTGTAACGTGTATTGTGGTTCCTACTGTTGCTACTGTCTTTGCCTTTAGGCTGGTATTTTGGGACTGACGACAACAACAATTTACCTCAAAAGTCTTTCTGACGTGGCAGTTAGTGACGTAAACTGCGTTACAGTGCCTGATTGGAGCGGGCGGGCGACTAGCGAATGTATCAGCATGGAGGGAGGCTGTGTCTGTTGGCGGATGGAGAGTCCACCGGTTTGCACAGCACCGGGGGGTATGAGTGCGATGGAAAACAGTTTGAAACGCGGCGGGACACGGCGGCGAGTGACGATGGAGTTTGAAATGCTCTTAATGGCGGCAACTTGATTACTGTCGCGAAGCGTGGCGTGGCGTGGCTGCACACTCACACACACACACACACACACACACACACACACAGAGTGCTTGTTTGCCGGCCCACGCGCGGGAAGGCAGCGAAGAGCAGGCAGCAAGCAGTACGGGGGCGGTCGATGTTCTGGCCGCGCAGCCACCGATAGCGACGGCTTCGCTACCTAAATAATGCCGCGCCACGCCTCGGCCGGCCGCGATCTATTATGAAGCACACCAGGAGCGTGGCGTGTCCTCTGGGGAGACTCTGGCGCTCAGCCCCGTTCACCCCCCTCCCCCTTCCGTCCCCCACCTTCCACCAGTCACTCGGCCCTTCTGAAATTTGACGGCGAGATTATGACAGGGCTTGACCAGAGCTGAGAGAGAAATTCGTTCGTTATTTAAGCTAAGTGCCCCCGCTATCTTGGCAGCTGCGACATTCGTGTACGCTTGCTTCTCTTATATTTCAAGAAGCAAAATGTAGGCTGGTACTCCGCCAAACTCACTGTTGTCGTTCACTATAGTCTAGATGGAACAACTGCTATCTGCCTAATGTTTACTGACAATTGTACGAGGGTAGATCGGAAAACGGGGCACAATAATTTTATTACCAAAAAATTAATAAGCAAAAAAATTCCAAACGTACTTATACTTTTTGCCTCTTTTCACACGTAGTCAGCAACGTTCCCAACACATTCCTCCCATCGTTGTAGCAGTTTCAATATGAATTACTTCTGAATATATTATGGGAGTGACAGTGATCAATGTGTTACAAATATTTACTACCAAAAACACTGTGCGGCTGGTACCGGCGGAGGTTCGAGTCCTCAAATGGTTCAAATGGCTCTGAACACTATGGGACTTAACTTCTGAGGACATCACCCCCTAGAACTTAGAACTAGTTAAACCTAACTAACCTAAGGACATCACACACATCCACGCCGAGGCAGGCTTCGAACCTGCGACGGTAGCGGTCGCGCGGTTCCAGACTGTAGCGCCTAGAACCGCTCGGCCACCCCAGCAGGCTTCGAGTCCTCCCTCGGGCATGTGTGTGTGTGTTTGTCCTTAGGATAATTTAGGTTACGTTGTGTGTAAGCTTAGGGACTGATGACCGTAGCAGTTAAGTCCCATAAGATTTCACACACATTTGAACATTTTATCAAAAGCAGTCTTGATCACAATTTATTTATTACGGTAACTCGGTTTCAACCACTACTGTGGTCATCTTCAGACCAATGAGTAAGAACCTCCTTCTGCTGGAGAATCACTTCTCCAGCAGGAGGAGGTTCTTACTCATTGGTCTGAAGATGACGAAAGTAGTGGTCGAAACCGGTCACCGTAATAAATAAATTTTATCAACACTATATTTGGTGATTAAAATTCTTGTGGGTATTATGCCGCGTCATTGCTAAAATCTGACAACAATAATAAACTAAAACCGACGTTTCGGCCGAATTGCAACGGCCTTCCTCAGGGCACGACTGGTTTTGCAAGGGGATAGGTGCTTCTATTTATTACAGACTATCGATGTCTGACGTCACTGTTGTAAAACTTTTAATTGGCCCTCTAATATGATTGGCTAGTCATGACGTAAGGGACGATGGAAGGAAAGAGGCTTTTCGTGGATGTCCATATCGTCAACGATTGGTAGCTGTCTGCCAATCAGCGTTCGGCCTCTGGTCGGCAAGTTTTCCTCCTGGTGTGAGCGGAAGTGGACTGACAATTGCTCTACAGCTGTTTGTGCAGATACGTCCGTGTCCCGTGTAGTTTCTGCCCCGCGACCGCTCGCGGCCCGTTCGACTGGGATGGCTGGCAGCCAGAACGGGAGGTGATCGAAATTATTAAGCAGCCTGACAACATCAACAGAGAAGATGGCTACCAACTCCCAGAGTCCTGGCTGCCGGCCATCCCAGTCGAACGGGCCGCGAGCGGTCGCGGGGCAGAAACTACACGGGACACGGACGTATCTGTACAAACAGCTGTAGAGCAACTGTCAGTCCACTTCCGCGCACACCAGGAGGAAAACTTGCCGACCAGAAGCCGAACGCTGATTGGCGGACAGCTACCAATCGTTGACGACATGGACATCCACGAATAGCCTCTTTCCTTCCATCTTCCTTTACGTCATGACTAGCCAATCATATTAGATGGCCAGTCAAAAGTTTTACCACAGTGACGTCAGAGATCGATAGTCTGAATTAATAGAAGCACCTATCCCCATGTAAAACCAGTCGTGCCCTGAGGAAGGTCGTTGCAATTCGGCCGAAACGTCGGATTTAGTTTATTATTGTTGTTAGTTTTTAGCAATGACACGGCATAATACCGAGAAGAATTTTAATCACTATGACATCAGCCGCGGAAGCCTACGTCCTTATATCAAGACTGTTTTGATAGTAAATAGTTTCAATATGCTCTTCTCGTCGAAACCTGTTTTGTTGAGTATAGAAATCAGCGGACTGCTGATTTCACTATCACATCTGTCGTTATGTATTGGCCGGCCAGGAATTTCTTCATGGGATCAAACAGATGAAAGTCGGATAGTGCAAGGTCCGGCGGATGCCGGAGCAACTCCCAATTAAATTTGGCTATTTTCTAACGAACGGGAGGAGCAACACAGGGCGGGCTTTGTCATAAGGAATTTTGACAGCTTCAGCATTAACGCTGTGGCGTTTGTCACGAAGGTCACGTCGCCACTTAACCAAAGTTTTAAAGTACGCTAAAGCATTCATAGTGCTCCCGTGTTCAGAAAAGTCCACACTAACACTGCATCCATAATCCACATCGCTGTCACAAGCACTTTCCTAGCAGATTGAGTCATTTTTAATTTTTTCGTACTGGGAACCAGAAAGATTCCACTCCATAGAGGCCCGCTTGTTTTCGGGCATGTAGTGGTACGCCCACGGCTCATCACTAGTGACGATTCCTTCCAGAAAATCGTGCCCTTCCAAGCTTGTCATCATTTACTGGCCCTTTTGGTTGACTGTCTGGTCCTTAGGCACCCATCGAGCACTAACTTTACGAAATTTCAACGTGTCATGAGCAATACCATACACCTCACCACAGGAAATGTTGAACTGCTGCGATAAGGTTCACAGTTGTGCACGCCAGTCATTCAAAATTGCTGCCTCAATGGCTCCGACATGTTGCATGGTTGCAGCTGTTACCGGCCGCGCGAAGCGTAGCGAATCACTAAGGTTCATACAGTCCTCCTGGAAGAAATCATAACCTGAAGACATTTTTACGGTCCGTACAGTCGTTTCCATACAAGCCACCTACGTCCCTGGCAGTTTCGACTTATGCCCTTCGGCCCACAAATATCGAACTAAAATTCGCTGCTCTTCACAAGTTGACGACAGTAACATTGGGGCCATTTTTGTTTCGTAGTTCAGGCTTATCTCGCTAGAGCTGCACATGTAAACAAAATGCCCTCTGTAGCGTAAACTTCGAATTATATCGTCATGAAATTGCAACATTCCGGCAGCAGTACCAAGGGAAAAAGAATTATTGTGTTTTCGATCATTTCTCGTAAACATCTTGACTGAGAAAACAAATCCACATCTTGGGTGTCCTACGCGGGTTGTCCAGAAAGTAAGTTCTGATCGGTCGCGAAATAGAAACCACAGCGAGAAACAGTAACGTTCTATTTGCAACAGTTACATGCACCTTCCAGCTACTTCTCTACATAGTCGCCGCTCCGACGTAGACTTCCATAGTATCGTTCTACCAAATTTCCAAATGTTCAAATGTCAATGAATTCCTATGCGACCAAATTTCTTAGGTCGTCGGTCCCTAGACTTACACACTACTTAAACTAACTTAAACTAATTCATACTAAAAACAACACACACACCCATGCACGAGTGAGGACTCCAACCTCCGGTTGTAGGGGCCCCGCAATTCGTGACATGGTGCCTCAAAACACGCGGCCACTCCACGCGGCAATTTTCCAGCAGCCGCCTGCCCTTTCCGCCAGTAACCCATGCTGGTCTGCATCTCTTGGTCTGAACCAAAATGTCGTCTTCATAACCAGTGGTTCATCTGAGCAGAAATGAAAATCAGAGGGATCCGTGTCTGCACTGTGTGGTGGGCGATCAAACACACCCCACCGAAAACGCTGCATGAGCGTCTTCATTGCCCCAGCAGTTTGCGGACGAGAATTTTCATGAAAAAGGAAATGCATGACCGTTACTTATGTGATGTTGCATAAAATAAGCGAAATCTCGCAGCAGGCACCCATACTTGGTGGAAGACAGTATTTTCTAGGCGTCTTTACCTGCTCATTGTGCGGAAACTTACTTTCTGGCTTTATGTCCATCCTCGTACTTTCCTTAGAGTTGTTGTCTTGGAAAGCAGATCCAAGGCTCCTTTCTAAATTCTGATGTTATTTTTGTCAGTGTGAGGAATGTGCAATTCTAGGATTCTTTCCTGAGGGGGATCATAGTTTACTACTGTTTCAGCCCCCATCCGCCACCCCAAAATATAGTTTGCTGTCACCTCTACATTTTATGAGCTACATATGTATAGGATTTTAATAACAGTTGCAGTAATATATATAAAATGTTTTCATTTAATAATAATAATATGTTTTCAGTAAGTGATTAATTCAGTGGTTTTGCTTTTGGGAAGGTCCAGACCAATTTTTGATCTGTGCCATGTGTGGGAATTGAGTAAAATAAAAAGAATAAGGTGTTTTTGGGCACTTTCTATGTTATTTTACCTACAACTCCGAAAGTAAGTAGATTATATCACGAACATTCTACGTAAACTTCAATGTGGTCTACTTCAGTTCAGCCAACATATAATCTGTGTCACACCAACTGTTCAGCATGTACCACATACACACATTGTAGCCCGAGTTGACACATGACGTCCGCTTTTGGCTAAGCAGTCATTTTAACAGAGCGGCTCTTGAGGGGTTGTCCGAGCGTTAGCCCAGCTGTAACCCGCAATGATCACTTCACTCTTAACTCAATGATTAGTTAATATATTGTTGGTTCAGCATGAAAACCAATTTGTTTTACCATTCAGTGATTCGTAACATAAAAGTGAGTACCTAAAACATGCGCACTATTACCATAAGGTAGTGACTGAAGCGATTTGGCATGAGCAATTTAATACTAGGAAAGTAAAAATAAAATATTAGCAAAATAAAAACTGAACAATATGTAAGCGTCATTCATATCAAGTTCTGAATTTGAGGAAAATGAACCTGGATTCAGATTTTGCCTGGAACCTTGTTCGCAAATAGAAAAATGTTTCCTCTTGTGTAAAGTAGTAAGTGAGAGGAGGTATTCAGATTTCCTGCTTCGACTCAGATAGTTCATTCACTTCAGTGGAAAAATGTGACTAAAACCAAGTGATTCTGTGCTATCCTATAAAGTTTGGTGAGATAAGCTAATGGAAGCTATTACCACAGGACCTATTATTTCGTTGTGGACCAATAGGTAAATGTTAATATTGTTAGACAAAATTTCTAGAAAGGAAAGGAAGAGCAAAACCTTGAATCATATAAAGGTAAATAATTAATAAAATGTACGCAAAATTCTTTGTAGTGAGTTAACAGATAATTTCAAGCAATTTTATATTTAGTTAGAAGTGTACCTTATTGAACATCAAAACCTAATTTCAGTATGCGAAAAATCAGGTTAGAAGTCGAAAGAACCAACAGGTAAAAGCAGTGGATCACATTTCAATCAAACTATTGCTATCGGATGTTAAGTATTGACAGCAAGGAGTCAATGAGAATTACATCGGAAACTCCTTCAGACTTTAAATAAAAAAAGGGAAAAATATGTGATGAATGTCTGTTCTTACAATTAGTGTGTAATCTTTCTTAAAGGAACTATTTGGCCGTGCAGTTAATGAAGTCTTTATTGAAGCTCTTCTATGATAAATTAAATCACTATTCTCTGCAGCAGTGCTCTGGGTTGCTGGATAAGAGGCATCCGGATTTTCAGTCCTTGCAGAAGCCACAATATTAATTTGTCAGAAATGTTCCACTTATCAATCTCAAGAAATTATCACTTCGGGAAATCTCACTACGTTAACTTGATTGGTGACATTTCCACACTGACAACGAAAGCATTATAGGTTGGAGGGTACATTCTCGTTTGCTAGTCTTAATGCTAACGTGGTATTATTTAAGTTAGTTAATTGTGAATCCGTTTGGAACTTCTGGTGCTAGAAATTTCTATCACATACCAGCTATTCTGAGAGACTGACTAATCACTGCGACTGGAGTTTTTAATTCGTGAGCCTCCAGTTTTAAACAGACACATTGGTCTGTATAGCATTAAGAAAAGTCATTTTTGTGTATGCCTCAAAGAAGCTGAGATAAAGTTTTATTTCCCTTCAACTAGTGACTACGATTTCTTGCTTGTCTGGTACACTTCAAAGCTTAAAACTGTCTAAACTGCGTGTCCATTACGAAGCTCTGTCCTGGACGATATCGTGCGCTCCCCCAGGACCACTTAATTCCACAGTATTAATTATTAAAGGTGTAACAAAACTCATATAGATTTACCCACCTTACATACATGGTTTTAGTGTCAATTTATAGCAAAAGACATGAAGTTTTTGTTTACCTTGTATCTAAACAGGTTAAATCTGACTTCCACTAGTTATGTGGAACACGTCCCACCTAAAGTCGACTTCTTACCATACTCGCAGCAGCGTGTCCGGCGTGACTTGTTCAATTTTGAAGTAGATTTTCACTCTAAGACCTGATAGGGGAGCTCTTACGGGTGGAGCAAAGACAGTATCTTTGATGAATCGCCAAAAGGAACAGTCGAGTGGCGTCAGGTCCAGTGAACGCAGGATCCATGCAACTGGCGCACCTTGGCTCACCCACTTACCTGCAGAGCGGACGTTTAGAAAATCCCTGATTTCGAACAGGTACTGTGTCGGTGCGCCAAGTTGCATGAACTGTACGCTGCGTTCTTCGTCATCAGCGTCAGACAGAGGGATTACAGAGCTTTCCAGCATGTCTAACTACTCTATTCTGTTGATAGCTTTCTCTTTGAACAGGAAAGGTCTGTAAATTCTGCTCTTTCTCCATGCACGAAACACTTTCAACTTTGAACTGAAACATTCACGTTACAGTAATTTCCGTGGATTCCCACTACCCCCTCCTACAGTTGTTTTTAAAACTTTATCACTTACGTGAAAAGACAACTCATCAATAAAAATAATCTTTCCAATCTATCGTTCAGCCAACCGATGTGACATTTTCACAAAATATCCCTACTAGGAATCCGATCAGCGTCTTTGAGTTCCTGTGCCGTTATAAACTTGTATGGTTTAAGATGCAGCCGTTTCCGTAACAGTTGCCAAACAGTCACATGTGTGACCCCGAGCTCTCGAGAAGCACGCAGTGTCGCTTATGTAGGACTGTTCACGAAATTTTGTCTCATTTACTCTACAGCGTCGTCAAATGTACGGGCGTGATCTAAGGATTTTTCATGTCTCACCGAGCACCCAGTTTCGATAAAACACTTATGTCATCCATAAATAGCAGGCCTACAGGAGCGATCTGTTCCATATTCTGCGCGGAAGTTATCTCCCACAATCGTCAAAGACTTCGACTCTCAAACCAAAACACGCAGCGAGCATGATCAGCATCGATAAAGGCACCCATCAATGCTCCAGTTGCCGCCAGCACTTGCGATGGCACGATTCTTTACTAGCATACCACGTGACTCACAACTTGATCTACACGTGTCAAAAACATTTTGCATCACCCCGGTTCCCAGAACACCTGAACATAGACGTTCACAGACACAATACCTTAAACTGTTCAGAGTTGTCACTAAACCCGTCCAAAGATGTAAACAACCATGCATGAGCAGAGCCAATTAGACGGAGGGGGTCCGACAGCCGATCAGCTGCAGTCATTCCACCAGGTACATGGCTCGTGTTGACTGTAGTTCAGCCATGCCTAGACGGTCAATACCGCGGTTCTACCGCGTGCGCTTTGCTACTTTGGGCCAGGCAAGGCTCTCAACAAGAGAAATGTCCAGGCGTCGAGGAGTGAACCAAAGCAATGTAATTCAGAGATGGAGGTGACCGAGAGAGAGAGGAACTGTCGATGACATGCCTCTCTTAGGCCGCCCAAGGGCTACTACTGCAGTGGATGACCGCTACCTACGGATAATGGCTCGGAGGAACCCTGACACGAACACCACCATGTTGAAAAATGCTTTTCGTGCAGCCACAGGATGTCGTGTTACGACTCAAACTGTGCGCAATAAGCTGCATGATGCGCAATTTCAATCTCAACGTCCATGGCGAGGTCCATCTTTGCAACCACGACACCATGCAGCGCGGTACAGATGGGCCCAATAACATGCCGAATGGACCGGTCAGGATTGACATCAAGTTCTCTTCATTGATGAGTGTGGCATATGACTTCAACAGGCAATCGTCGGAGACGTTTTTGGAGGCAACCCGGTCACGCTGAACTTCTTAGACACACTGTGCAGCGAGTGCAGTAAGGTGGAGGAGGTTCTCTTCTGTTTTGGCATGGCATTATGTGGGACCGACGTACTCCGCTGGTTGTACAAGAAGTCGCCATAACGGCTGAGCTATACGTGAATGCCATCCTTTGACCGATAGTGCAACCACATCGGCAGCATATAGGCGAGGCATTCGTCTTCATGGAGGACAAATTGCGCCGCCATCATGCACATTTTGTGAAAGATCTTCTTTAGGATAACGATATCGCTCGACTAGAGTGGAGTGGCCAGCATGTTCTCCAGACGTGAACGGTATCGAACATGCCTGGGATGGATTGAAAAGGGGTGTTTATGGATGACTTGACCCACCAACCACTCTGAGGGATCTATGCCGAATGTCCGTGGCAGAGAGGGACAATCAGGACCAACAGTGCCTTGATGAAGTTGTGGATAGTATGCCACGACGAATACAGGGGTGCATAAATGCAAGAGGATGTGCTACTGGGTATTAGAGGTACCGTTGTGTACAGCAATCTGGACCACCACCTCTGAAGGTCTCGCAGTGTGGTGGTACAACATGCGCTGTGTGGATTTCATGAGCAATAGAAAAGGCGGAAATGATGTTTATATTGATCTCTATTCAAATTTTCTGTACAGGTTCCGAAACTCTCAGAACCGAAGTGATGCAAAACATTTTTTAAAGTGTATATTTTCCTTCAAGATGACTTCAGATTAAGTCTGTATGTCGCACGAATTTCAGAGCTGTAAAGTCCTTTTTGATACACTCTAATATTTAACACATTTTACAATAATGGACACAAAAAGATTTTAGGCTCTAAAGCCTCTCAGATGAATGCGAAATATTTGAAGTTAGTTTCAACAAAAGAAATCTTGATATATCTTTTGGTGGTATGTTACAATGTCTTAAAAGGATTGTTTATAAATGTGATTAATGTGTCTAATTCGACAAAGATTTATGCTAAATAATGAAAAGTATACAAATATAGAATATTTGTGAAGATAATACAAGTATTTAAGAATTGCATCAGGAACGTTTCGATGAATAAGACACGGAGAAGGAAAATGAAGCCCTGTAGAGGCTATGAAAACTTCCACAAACAAGCCGAATAAATATTGAAATTGAAGGAAAATTTATCGTATTAGGGATTTCCGAAATTTACGCTATTCTCTATTAGTATGGCTCTGAGCACTATGGGACTTAACAGCTGAGGTCATCAGTCCCGTAGAACTTAGAACTATTTAAATCTATCTAACCTAAGTACTTCATACACATCCATTCCCGAGGCAGGATTTGAACCTGCCACCGTCGCGGTCGCGGGGTTCCAGACTGAACCACCTAGAACGGCTCGGCAACACCGGTCGGCTCTTTATTAGTAACTTTTTCCAATTCACTACGGGATGATACAACAAATACTGATAAATGTTTCGATGAGCTACACAGTCTTGCCAGGAAAAGAGATTTTATTACTTTATATTTTGCCAATAACGCATTTCTACTCGCTTAAGGCATCTACAGACTTGCTTACACAACAGATGTTAAACACCTAGGCTACCAACATGCTCTTGTCTTCGGCTACTAAATCATTTGCATGGACGGCAGCCTATGTGTTTAACACTTGTTGCGTCAGACAGTCTCAAGGTGCTTTGAACAAGGCGTAATGCGTTATCGGCTGTTTTGTAGCCAAGACTATTTATCCCTACAAAATATCCTGTATTAAATTAAATTTAAAAAACGTGTGTGCCAGCATCCTAAGTTGTGAAGGATGAAGATCGTGTAATGAGGAGTTAACTATGCAGCGATTGCTGCTGTGACGCAAGTGTACACAGCGTGGGTAACCCGCTGTCGACGTGCCCGAAGATCGTACTTGCTTCCCCTTAAGTAGTCAGCTACATCTCGTGATGATGAATAGTACCACCAATGAAAAATAAATCGACATTGTCCTGCGTAAGGCCGAATTTCCAAAGCAGTCTGTGCAATTCTGCGTTAATATTGTTAACGACAGATAAACCGCGTGAAAGATCCAATTGTACATAGTGTGCGTGGGAAATCCAGCAGCTCATTATTATGTCGTTAATAAAGTGAAGAACGATTAAGGTGCTGAACAGAGAGGTGAAACTCAGAGCCAGGTCTCAAAACAAAGCACCGCCACTTGTTATTATGTAACGAAAAAAGATTTGTAATTTTGACCCATGGAGACGGAAGTAATGTAGCAAAACGCAGCCTCAAGCTCTGCCTATATTATATTTCATTTAATCCTTAAAGCTCTAAAGGAAGAGAAATTAAAAAATCCTTCTGTGTGGCGAACGTGCCCAGAAATACGGAAGTGCGGCCGCAGTCTGTGACAAAAAGAAACATAAAAAGGGAGTCGCATAAAACCAAGTAATCGTATTCCTTTTCCATTTTAACTGTCTCTAAAATTTACATTTCTTCGAAGAGAGAGGGGTGAAGCCATAGATGACGTACAAAGTGTTTTAAATGGCCGACGAATAGTCCACAGAGCTCATAAAAAATGAGACACGTTCCGTGAAAGCGACAATGTGATGGGGAAAAATAAAAGGAAGTTGGGTGAGGTGGAGGAGCAAGTGGAAGGGGTCGGGTGAGGACACGGAGTGAAGGGTAGAGAAGAGTTGCATGAAAGGAACAGAGAGTGGTAGAAAGAGACACTGACGCGGTGGAGGATGAAACAGAGGGAACGGGTGAGGTGATGTAGGGGAGTGGGGGCAGAGCTTGAACAGGCGGGTAGACAGTAGGAGGGAGAGGTGAGGGCGACCAGCCAGATCTCTAAACTCGTTTCTTGCGGAGCGAGCGCCGTGCGGCCGGAAGACGGGCCTAATGAAACTTTAACGGGATTGCCCTCGGCCCGTGGCACGGCGACGTTTAAAGCGTCCTTTGTCGTCATCAGATGGACGAGTAATCGCGTTACGGGTTTTTCTTCCTCCGCCTGCCGAGTGGGATGCCAGTCCGGCACTACCCAGGCGTTTACTATTCACGCTGCCGCCCCAATTATTTACCCATCGCTCTCCCGTAAAAGCGCCAATAAAAAGTAATTAGCTGTAATTGGGCAAATGCGTCGCCGAGGAAGCGGCAGCCCGGCGGAGGAATTACCTTTTACTGTCGGCGGGCATCCATTTGGTAGCTTTATATTTTACTCTTATGCCTTCTGGAAAGTCGTACTTCTGGGTGGAAACGTTAATCTCTGATGTTACGGAGACTGTCACCAGAGAGATAGCTACTTAGAGTCGGCTCGTGAAAAACGTTTTATCCCTATCCGTACACCGAGCGAGGTGGCGCAGTGGTTAGACACTGGACTCGCATTCGGGAGGACGACGGTTCAATCCCGCGTCCGGCCATCCTGCTTTAGGTTTTCCGTGATTTCCCTAAATCGCTCCAGGCAAATGCCGGGATGGTTGCTTTCAAAGGGCGCGGCCGACTTACTTCCCGTCCTTCCCTAATCCGATGAGACCGATGACCTCGCTGTCAGGTCTCCTTCCCCAAACAACCCAACCCAACCCCTATCCGTACATCGAAAACACAGTCTTGTACATAATGAGATTTTCACTCTGCAGCGGAGTGTGCGCTGATATGAAACGTCCTGGCAGATCAAAACTGTGTGCCGGATGGAGACTCGAACTCGGGACCTTTGCCTTTCGCGTAAGGTAGGAGACGAGGTACTGGCAGAAGTGAAGCTGTGAGGACGGGGCGTGAATCGTGCTTGGATAGCTCAATTGGTAGAGCACTTTCCCGCGAAAGGCAAAGCTCCCGAGTTCGAGTATCAGTCCGGCACACACTTTTGATCTACCAGGAAGTTTCATATCAGCGCACACTCCGCTGCAGAGTGAAAATCTCATTCTGGAAACATCCCCCAGGCTGTGGGTAAGCCATTTCTCCGCAATGTCCTTTCTTTCAGGAGTGCTAGATATGCAAGGTGCACAGGAGAGCTTCTGCAAAGTTTGGAAGGTAGGAGACGAGGTACTGGCAGAAGTAAAGCTGTGAGGACGGGGCGTGAGTCGTGCTTGGATAGCTCAGTAGGTAGAGCACTTGCCCGCGAAAGGCAAAGGTCCCGAGTTCGATTCTCGGTCCGGCACACAGTTTTGATCTGCCAGGAAGTTTCACAGTCTTGCACAACAAGCCATAGGATATGCCTTGTATAATGTACTAGTAGAGCTGTCCTTAATCTGAGGGGTTTGCTCGAAAACCACCGTAGCACTGTAGATTACTGGTGGCAGTCCTAATGGAGGTGGTACGCTTTTGCCTTTATGGGGGTTGGGGCTGTAGTCTAATAAACATTCCGAACCCCGGTGCGGCTTAGGATTTCTTTTTTATAATTGTGTCATCCACTCTTTTGACTCATTTGATGCGGCCCGTCACGAATTCCTCTCTTGTGCCAACCTCTTGATCTCAGAGTAGTATTTGCACTATACGTCGTCAATTATGTGCTGTTTGTATTTCTGTTCGTGTCTTCGTCTGTAGTTCTCATTCTCTGCAGCTGCCTCAAGTACCGTGGGATTTATTTCCTAATATCCTTCTTCTTGTCAGTATCTTCCCCATGTTCCATTCTCTGGTGATTCTACGGAAAACCTCCTCATTCTTTGTCTTGCAGATTAACAGTTAACTGGAAGAGGCCATAGGATCACCTAGTGATGCAACTACAGACCATTCGATTTGTAATCTGGAACATACTCACTGAGTCAACTACCCTAATCACAACAAATTAAGTATTCTCTAATATTCTACAGTATTGAAGAGGTGCACTGAAACCTGTAACCAGTATTTTCTGTCGCCTCATTACATTATCCATACGGGTGGTGCATGGAAAGCAGAAACTGAGCCGTAACGCTGTCGATCTTGCTTCAGTGGGTATCAGATCGATTCCACGCGCACAATTGAAGCTCTATTACTAGAGGAACTCTGACGTGGCTAGTTATAAAAGACTGAGCATGATGCCGCTGAGGTAAGGGTGAGACCAGAGAGCGAGTACTTCCTACGCAGAGAAAAGGTGGGGCTACCGTACAGCCAGCCGTACGCCGCTTTCTGTGTTTCGTTTCCTAGGTTGACTGACGGCCATATGTACCGGTGTTGGGTTCGGCCAGGCTGTACGAACTGCACAGTCTCTGAGTGCCTGCACTCTGCGCGTGCCAGCTGGGATTAGTTCCGAGTGTGGAACGTGCTTTCGGCAAATGCTGTTACTCTTTATTTCCTATTGAAGGCAACGCTTCACATACAGCTTGTAGAATAAGTCATTGCCGATAGTGTGTGGAACGCAGTGAACTTTGGATCTACTTCGGAGTGTGGCTAATGTTTATGGGTATGAAATTATGGCAGTAGTGACTAAGTCCACAGTGTGAGTTTAGTTATTGGTACGCACGGCCCTGCTCTAAATATACGTGTTAAAGTAAAATGGTGTGAAGTTCACCTACCTGTTTGCCAGACATAGATTTACTTTGTGTTCACGTAGTAACGCGACGGAGAGACCTTTGCTTGAAGAGTGTGGTGTGCCAAGTGATTTATATATTTAAATCTGCTAGTTGATTAACCGAATCTAGCTCCTTCTCTTGTTGGGCAATAAACATTCTGGCAACTTAAATCCCGTGTTTAAAGTCTAGAAGACCAAATTATTAAATTAAACGGAAGGTCAGCGTTGGTCGTAATATTGATGTTTCATTGATGGCAGAATCGATTTTTGATCACATAGTGATCATCTTCGGTGATGTACACATTAAAATCAGACACTGGTATCAAGTTATCAATTTGATACCACTGTCTGAGTTTAATGTGTACAGCACCGAAGGTGATCACTATGTGATCGAAAATCGATTCTGCCAGCAATGAAACATCAATATTACGACCAACGCTGACATTCCTTTTAATTTAACATATATAGTGGAATGATCATATGAAGTTAATCGTCGGTAAAGCAGATGCTAGACTGAGATTCATTGGAAGAATCCTAAGGAAATGCAATCCGAAAACAAAGGAAGTAGGTTACAGTACGCTTGTTCGCCCACTGCTTGAATACTGCTCAGCAGTGTGGGATCCGTACCAGATAGGGTTGATAGAAGAGATAGAGAAGATCCAACGGAGAACAGCGCGCTTCGTTACAGGATCATTTAGTGATCGCGAAAGCGTTAGGGAGATGATAGATAAACTCCAGTGGAAGACTCTGCAGGAGAGACGCTCAGTAGCTCGGTACGAGCTTTTGTTGAAGTTTCGAGAACATACCTTTACCGAAGAGTCAAGCAGTATATTGCTCCCTCCTACGTATATCTCGCGAAGAGACCATGAGGATAAAATCAGAGAGATTAGAGCCCACACAGAAGCATACCGACAAACCTTCTTTCCATGAACAATACGAGACTGGAATAGAAGGGAGAACCCATAGAGGTACTCAAGGTACCCTCCGCCACACACCATCAGGTGGCTTGCGGAGTATGGATGTAGATGTAGATATAGTCGTTGTGCACATAGCACTCCATGGAGTCACCAATCAGGACCAAATTATGGTGCTTACAGGATTAAAAATATATTATGCACATTCCCTGGTTATTACAAGTGCTCAAAAGTTGTTGTGTTGCAGGAGCTATAGCTATGTGCTGAAGGTGTTTTACTAAAACAGACGAAACGCCCAACTGAAAGCCATAGATGTGGCATGTGTAAGTGATACAAGCCAGGCTCGAGTTCTGGGCTTAATGCCTTCGTGTAAAAGTGGTCCATTTTGGAACCAAGGTGCCTGATTTCCAATTACTGCGAAATGAATTTCCTACTTCTCATTTCGTTGCTTGTTTCCCAAATGTTTTAAATTTGTTGAGAATTTTTTTTAAATTTATGTTGCTTTCTTACTTCTTGTAAAATTTACTTGAGATCTTTGGATATTTGTTTCGTTGCAATTTAAATCAAAATGGTAATGTTTTGGTAATGAAAGTAAATTGTTGGTTAAAGTAAAAGAGATTTCAGCAAGTTGTAATTTTGTGATTACCGGTTTTACTGCAATGAATGAGTTCTTTTAAACATTTCTTGTCCAAGCACTTCTCCCACTCCACACGCTTGCAACTCTCTGTTTGGTGGAAAATAATATTTAAATTTATCCATATTTTGCAGCTGCAGACGTGACTGTATTAAACATACTGGAAGTATGATTTTATAAAAACTCCTGCAGTCAGAAATTTTCGTGTTAGATTAAATACACGATGCTTTTCGGACCCTGTGGGTTCACGATCAGCTGTATATTGTCTTAATACATGATTTATTTTTGCTCTTCAGTGAGGTGAAATGCATGTTCCTGTCGTAAAAATGTCTCATGTTAGGTTACGAATTTCTTAAGTCATGTGCGGAAATTATGTGCAAAACAATGAAAAAATTTAACAGTCTAAACTTACCACATAATCAAATAAAAGCGTTTATAACTTTTTAACACCGTCTTCCATTGGTTTCTCCATCCTGTTCATGCATATCACTACACTCAATAGACACATCAACATATATATTTTTGTAAACATTTCACAGATGTTGTACATGGTGCCATCTAAGATGTATTTATTCGTAGTGCAAGAGATATAATTGTTAAGCAATTGACATATCCAGGGAATGACTTTAGAACAGGCGCTTAAAATTACTAAAATAGCTGTGATTTGCGAAATCTGTCTGTTTATTTAAGATTGATTCTGGCTTTTTGATTTTATGGAGGTATATCTCCAGTAATTCTTACAGATTTAGGCTCATACGATTAGCTTTATTATGCTATACTACCAAAATGTTTTCTAGACTGTATATGTTTCGTTCCCAACATATGCTGTACAATAACTTATTTTTCGAAGTGGTTGAGTCTGAAAGCATTTATGTGCTCTTGAAATCGGGTTTTGAACCTTGTACCTGTTTTCCCTACATAGTAGGCAGGACAACTAGGGCATGATACTTTGTACACCCCACTGCTGTCAAATTTTTGTGTATTCATTTTATGCTATGGATGAGTAAGTTTCCTAACTTGTTATTACCTGAGAATGCGTTTGTTACATTTTTTGTAAGGTTAGCGATTTTTTGTGATATGTGACCCAGGCATCGGACACTGGCAAATATTTTTCGTTCTTTACCGTGTGGCCATTTGATGTCTTAACTTTGAGTATTTGTCTCTCTAAATGGTCAGTTGTTTCGGCTGTCTGTGTAGCATGGTCATAAATGCAGCATTTTTCTGTGTAGTGGGATGGCATGATGAGTTCTCCAGATGATGTCCGTATATTCGTGTTTCCTATGAATGCTGAACTTACGTTTTTATTAATGATGAGTGATTTTAAGCTCCAGGAAATTTATGCTTTTGTTGTCCTTATGTTCTATTGTGTATATTTTGTTTTTGGGGAAAGAACTGAATAATACTAGTAGTTCTTCAGTCTACTCTTTTATCCCTTCAAATAGCAGCAAATTGCTTCTATTTTACAGAACAAAAGAGGAGATTCATACTTCCATCATAGTGTTTGCCTGTTTAAAACTTCGTTTGAACTTACATTTTTGAAATTACGGGAGCAGAAGTACCTACTAGGATTCAAGAAAATCAACAGAGCACTGATTTTGAGATGACAATACACTAGTTAACGCCTGCGAAAACATGTTTAGCAGCAGTCCGACACCTTTGAAAGTGATTATTTGCATTGTGTCACAATTACCTCTCCTGTGTCAGTCTCTCCATTGCAGAGTATTACTTTCACCTACCAGTCCACAAAAGCACCAGCGTATTCCTGTGACGTCACATCTCAGACGCTTCGATTCTTGTCTTTTCTGATTTTCTCCCCAGTCCTTGATTCACTTCTGTCCAACGATGCGCTACGGAGGTAAATCCTCACAAATTCCTTCCTCGTTGTAATGTCTATATTGGAACAAGAAGAATTCATTTTGTATGGGAAATTCTTTGACTGTAGTTGTCTGGTTCTAATGTTCTTCTTGCTTGGTCCGTCGTGTGTTCTATTGCTTCTAGTGTATTACAGTACTCCATTTCTCCAAATATGTGATACCCAACATTGATGATCAGTTTGTAGTTTACCTCATTTCTGCTGCTGCTCAACACTTTCTTCTTTTTTGGTTTACTTCCAATGAATGTTCTGTACTCACCTGATTTTTCGTTGCATTTGGTGAGTCCTCAAGAGTCTTGCTAATTTTCGTAAATGACATATGCATCAGCGAATCTTATCATTGATCAACTTGCACCTTGAATTTCTGTCTTACTCGTAACGTTTTTGTTTCTATTCTGTGCTGTCTTTTCAGTTTGTAGTATCATAATGAGAAAGTTTGTTCCGTGCTTTATACTGTTTTTAAATTTAGCAATTTCCTATTAGCCTTCCATTATTATTGTCTCCTCCTGTTTTTTGTTCATGCCTTCAGTTCTCGCATTATCCTATAGCTTATACCTATTTTCTGAGGATTTCGAGTTTGTTAGGCCGATTTACGTCGTTTGTCTCTCTATGTCAATAAATCGTTTGTCCTGATAATGATTAACTACTTCAGTTGGTAAAAGTAACGTAACTAATCCTACGACGGTCTTACGTTAGCTAAAATTAAACTCATCTTAGGTGAACGATAAGATTTAAATATAAGATCAACAGCAGAAGCTATGATGATATGCGTAAGGTGGTAACAGAGTTGTAGTTAAAGTACCATGAGTGTAATGATTTTGAAAATAATGGGTTAAATCGAGTGTTGAGAAAATGAAAATCGCGTACCAAATTTAGCTCTAGATTTTCTCTCTCAGGAAGATGCGCTGTGATACATCCCACGAAGAGGTGGACAGTTGATCTGAAGAAGGCAAATGTTGTGCCTTATAGCTATGATGCTGATGATTGTCATATTAGGGTATCTCCCATTTCAAAGTAAATTTCACTCAATCACGTTTTCGGCTTGATAACTACTCTCAAGTTGGTGATGAAATTGTTGAAATGTTACAATATACACGATCCTGTCAAACTGATGTGACCACCTGTCAAAAGCCTGAATAATCACCTTTTGCACAGCAAATGTGCAGCAAGAGAGTCAGTGAGGTTCCGGAAGGTACCGAGAGGAATGTGGAGCTATGCCGACTCCAGGGCAGTGGTCAGCTGCGCTAGGTTTTTCAGGTGAAGATCTGAAGAGCCCTATAGAGGTGGTCCCCCAGACTCTCGATTGAGGTTAAACCTGGGGGGGGGGGGAGGGGGTTTAATGGCCAAGGGAGTACGGTAGACCCACCCTGGTGCTCTTCAAACGACGCACGTAGATTGCGAGCCTTGTGACATGTTGCTTTGTCTTGGTTCGTAGATGCCATCTTGCCCACGAAAAACAGACGGCATGTAGGGGTGGACATGATCACCAAGGATAAATGCATACTTACGTTGATCCGTTGCGCCTTTCAGAATGAAGACATCACCCAGGGAATACCCAGAAAACATTCGCGAGTCCATAGTGATCCTTCCACCAGCCTCAACCCTTCCAACGGTTGTAGGAGGGCAGTACACGCCAACAGCCAACTGTCCTATGGAGCATAAATCATGGTTCATCAGGAAAGGTCAGCTGTCGTCTCTCAGTGGATATCTAGTTGCTGTACCGAGGTGCAAATTCCAGACTTCGTTGCCTATGGCAAGACAGGAAGAATGAATTGATTGTTGGTGTTAATAACGATCAGCCTCCTTTACCTCCTCCGAAATCTGCAGATGACGTGTCACTGATCACATTTGTTCTGTGCATGCAGTACACGTGAGGCGCCTAGTTGTTTCCACTGCACTGTGTGGAATACGAAGGTTCTGTTATAGTTCACTAACCTGCTGTCTTCAAGTTGATGCCCCAGCGCAGGAAACCGCACGCAGGTCGTAGGTTCTGTATCTTGACCCTAAAACTTACTCTTAGCGAGGTTCTATTCTGAAATACTGTATCACTTCTTTGGGGGTGCCACTCGCGTACTTTAATATAGCCACACGAGAAGACTACATGAAGTTAATACAACACCTTCTGATACAGCACAGTACGTGATCAAACACAATGTTTACGAAAATTTATCTTTACACTATTCGTGGCACGTGTCTGTGCCTCATGACTACAGGAGTGAATCTTTTAATACTGAACACTGGCAAACACATCCTGCGACAGACAACATGTCTGTTCTCCTCAACTGCCTAATCCAGAGTGACGAACAGCCCGAAACACTTCGCGCGCCATACCAGATTTGTTTTTTATTTAAATTGTTTTTAATTATTCTAAAATGACTGATTGATAGTCAGCTGTTGAGAGATATTTATATTAAAAAGTGAAGTCATTCTGATGAGTAGTTTAACCAATAAAAATAACTAAACTTTAACGTTTTGGCGCCCTTGCTCCGAACACAGCAGCCAATCACAGAGCAGTAGCATTATGCAGGCGGTCTTCTTCAGGGGATTGGTACCGAATCTAACATCTGTCACAGGTACCTCACACTATATTTCGTCATCTATACACTTCTTGCATCTCCACTGCTCTGGGAACAGCTTCTTGAAGCCTAATATGATGGCTGACTAAGCCAGAAATATTGCATGCCGATTAACAGCAGTAAGCGTGGGTCCGTACGCAGCAACGTATTCTGATCGGTCGTGGAGGAGAAAGTGTTGGTGGCCCCCATGGTTCATGTGGGTGGCCAGTTGCTCGGCAGTTGCACGTCTTTTCGTCTGTACACCTCTCCGCAGCCGTCGTTCATCCCAGTAATCCACAGCCTTGGAGCACCGTAGTTGGCAAGGCGCGAGTTTTGGATAGCGTCATTCTGCTATTATGAAACGTCCCCTTTGTTGGCGCGCGTCGTTATTGGGGTTTGGAGACCTAACTTCTACAAATTCACCTCCTCGAGAGGGCCCTGCTCTGTTTGAATCCCGCCAGTTCTGATGCAATTGACGTCTGTCGTTATGATCATATCGTCTGTCGTCATTTCGGTAGAATCCGTAGTTTCTTCCTTGTCGGTCACGTGGTGGAGAATTTCTCCCTGAATCGTAACTCCGCGCTGAACTGTTGCGTCTGAAGTTATTCTGTCTCCCCTGGTAATAATTGTTTTGGTTCCCATATTGTCTCTTTCTGTGGTTATCTCTGTGATAGTCATTACCACGGAGAGGTGATCTTTCCCTGTAGTTATTACTACTCTGCCAACGGTTGTCATACGGGTGGTGTCTGTTTTGGTCACGATTTGCGTTGTAAGAATAGCCTTGTCGTGTCCAGTTATTACTTCTTTCATCGCGGAATTGCGACGGATGTGACCTGTAATTGTTGTGTTCCTGCTTTCGCGTTCCGCGATTGTCAGTGTCAATTTCTAATTCTTGTAAGAGTCCCTGAAATGCTTCAATGTCGTCTTTGCAACGTCCTGCCAAAATAATATGTCGTAAATGTTCAGGCAGTTTGATTAAGCAAATGCGGATGAGTTCTGAGGGGCTGTATGGGTTTGAAAGATACTGATTCTTATGCAACATGTCTTCAAAATATTTCATAAGACTGGAAAATTCAGATTGTTCGAAACGTTTCATCATTATGATGCTATGTTTTACACGGTCTTGTGTGGCTTGAGACCAATATGCTGAGAGGAAGGCATGGTAAAACTCTCCTTCACTGTGGCAATCGTGAATTACCGATCGCATTCTTACAGCTGGTTCATTCTCTAAGTAGCCACACATAAATTCTAATCTGTGTTCCAACGACCAGTTGGGAGGAAAGCAATGAGAGAATTGATGGAGCCATGCTTGTGGATGAATGTCATTGCCAGAATTCTTAAATGTTTTGAATTTACGTGTAGTAATGAACAGCTTATAGTCAAAATCATCGTGTCGGCGAGTAGCATCTCGGTCATAGTTACGTCGTTTCGGCGGTTCCATCTCAAAATTCGGCGTACCTTGCCAACTTCTTTCACAATTTCCGAAGTGCCCTGTGTTGTTATTTTGTGTCTGTTTCGTATTTGTATGTCCCTCTTCCCGTATTGGGGCGCGATTGTCCTCTAAAATACGTAATTCTTGTACTACTTGTGCCAACTGATCTTGCACTTCCCGGATTTCTCTTTTGTACTGTGTATTGATTTGATTTTGATTTTGTTTGAATTTTCTAATTTGTTCATACTCTTCTGTGTCAGTGAAGGCTACAGGTGTTGTGTCATTCAGATCATCATCTACCTTTGTAGATAAGTTAGTGAACTGATCTGAAAGTTCGGCTACTTTATCCGATAGTGAAATCATTTCCTCTGTATGTTTTTCTGAACCAAGTTTCAGAGTGTCCATTTGTGTTGCAATCGTGTCTACTGTGACCTTTAAGTTTTCCTGAGTTTTTGCAAGTTGCGTAACCGAATCGGTAGATGCAACTGAGTCAATTTTAGCTTGCAAGGTGTTGTGATTTTCATGAAAAATAGTTTGCAGTTCTTTTATGGCTGCTTCATGATTCTGTAATGCATTTTCATGCCGCGAAAAAATAGGTTGGAAATGCTCACAAATTTGTGATTTTACGTCATTACAGACTTTTTGACATTTCGATTCAATGTTATGTAACTCACTAGTTAAATCTTCACGTGTTTGTTCAAGTGTGGTGTCTAACTTTTGAAGATTTTGTTCCATTGTGTCTAACTTTTTGAGATTTTGTTCCACTGTGTCTAACTTTTTGAGATTTTGTTCCACTGTGTCTAACTGTTGCCGTGTTTGTCTCTGATTTTGTTCCATTTGTTGCATTAATTGCAATAATAATGTATTAGTGTCTGGAATCTGTTTCTCTACGCTTTTCGGCAGTGCATTTGCACCGACAACATTCACATTTTGACAAGCAGAAAATGTGTCTTGACTTATTTGAGAAAACGGTGATGACCCAAAACCTGAATCTACAGTATTTGCGAAATTGTGTCCTGTCATTTCGGATTCCCGAGGCGAGCTGTTGCCGACCGATCGATCGATAATGCTTCCCTCTTCACTAATTGTTTCACTGTCCACACCATTGTTTGCCGCCCGCTCCATTTCCCTATGCACAATTACCAAATTACTACTTTGAACATCAGTTAATTCATTACTCGGTGGCGCTAACACACTGCTCTCATTTTCACTGTCATTTCTCAGTTTACTTTGGAGCCTAGTATTACGTTTTTCACACGCCATTATTGTCACAGTATTTCACACGACAACACAGAAAAACACAATTTGAAGAGCAAAAATAAGAGAACACATTAACATAACACTGAAAATAATATCTAGTTAATTGCAAGCGCAGCTGCGAAATACTTACTGCAAATCTACATGCATGCCACAACTGTTTTACTGTACAACAATGAAAAACTACAACTACAAAGGAAATTCTCTCTATAATTACGCGCTAGCAATAAACAAAAGCTACACTAAATACACAAACTACAAGAAAAATCAGAAGATTCCAGTGAGGTATCCTAGGCTAAGGGTCGACATATGAAACGTCCCCTTTGAACAATTATACACGACTGTCCTTAAACTGACATACAATATTTTTAGCGCAACGCAATCTGACTTTCAAAATTCCCTACAAAACAATGGCCCTGACTAACATTTAACTATACCTTTCAGAAATCACTTACCTCACAAAAATCTTCGCTGTATTGCAGTAGCTTGAGCAGCGAAGATTTTTGTGAGGTAAGTGATTTGTGAAAGGTATAGTTAAATGTTAGTCAGGGCCATTGTTTTGTAGGGAATTTTGAAAGTCAGATTGCGTTGCGCTAAAAATATTGTATGTCAGTTTAAGGACAGTCGTGTATAATTGTTCTAAGGGGACGTTTCACTATGCACGGTGTACTGTCACCACAACGGCATGCGAACAGTTAACAAACTTAGCTGTTTCGGAAATGCTTCCATCCTTGGCGCGAAGCCAATGGTTATGCCCCTTTGGACGTCAGATAAACCGCTCGGTTTCCAACGACTTCATTGTTTTCCGCGTCCCCCAATCCCCATACGCGTTATATACCCTCCACTGCTAGTGCTGCTATCTGCTGTCTGTCAGTGGTCACTGCATGTTGACACAGCCTGTGGTCACATTAATGTGACTGTAACGTGTATATTTGTCCTGTGTGACAATGGTCGGAACATGAGCATGTAGCATTTCAATATTCATTTGAAAATGGATAAACAGCCCATATAATGATGTGTCAAATAATGGAATAGCAATTTACAGTAAAATGGCCCAAATTTCTTCCAAAAATTTCCACTTGACTGTGGTCTCCCACGAAGGAAAAGTCATTCTCCAAGAAGCTCTGTCGGTTAAGCCTTACGATGGACAATGTTCCCAAGGCTAAGATCTTATTTTCTTTGTTGAGTACTGAAGGGTTTTGTACAGGTAACGACCAACATGTTTCGTTTCGACTACGCGGCTCCATATTATATTAACTTGTTATTGTGCCATTATTATTCACAATACGTATAAATAATCCAGCAGATAACTTCGGAAGCCCTATGAGGCATTTTGAGAACGATACTGTTGTCTGTAGGAAGATTCTAATCCTAGAAGGCTGTACCGAAATAAGGAAACACCTGCAGAGGATAGATGACTGATTCGGGGACTGGCATTTTGACATTGTAGGTAAATAAACTTAACATACGGTGTGCAAATAGGTGGCGAGATCCAACAATGTTTGATTTCACTACTTGTGAAAAATCATTGGGAACATTAACAATCATAAAATGTACCGACATAAAGTGAAATGACAACATAAAGATTATAGTTTCTGCCGTTCTCAGACTGAGGTTCATTGGAAAATGTGTCCGCCCCGATAGCTGAGTGGTCAGCGTGACGGGTAGCCGTCCTACGGGCCCGGGTTCGATTTCCGGCTGGGTTGGAGATTTTCTCCAGACCTGCACCAAGCGGCCGGACCTGCCCTGTAAGTTGTCTCCCGGCCAATGACGCCAAACGCTCATGCCCATATATACTGGAAAATGTAATTTTTCCACGAACGATGTGGCTTACAAAGCAACTGGTTGTTCGATTCTTGAGTAGGGAAGATCCAAAGAAGAGAGGCACGCTTCGCCATGGCATCGGTTAGTAAGCATTGACGTTACGGATATGCTCAGCGAATTCCAATGGCAGTCGGCAAAAGAGAGACATTTTGTTTCACAGGCACTGTTAAAATTGAAGTTGTGAAAGAATACTTTTGGGGAAGTTTTGGGCAACGTATTACTTCCTACCATGTGTGTCTTGCAAAAAGACCACGACGTAAAATCCAGGGAAACTAAAGATCGTATGGTAGTTTATCAACATTTGTTCTTGTCACACTGCACTTCCAGATGGAACAGAAGGGGGAAAGGCAGATACCAGAAGTCAAGTAGGACGGCCTGCAGTAGTAATTGACGGAAAGTCATCAAGTACAACAGAAGTGATTTCAGGCGTTCCCCAAGGTAGTTATAGATACTTTACTGTTCCATATCTATATAAACGATTTTGGAGACAATCTGAGCAGCCGTCTTCGGTTGTTTGGAGATGATGCTGTCGTTTATCGACTAATAAAGTCATCAGAAGATCAAAACAAACTGCAAAAAGATTTAGAAAAAATATCGGAATAGTGCGAAAAGTGGCAGTTGACCCTAAATAACGAAAAGTGTGAGGTCATCCACATGAGTGCTAAAAGGAACTGGTTAAACTGCGATTACACGATAAATCAGTCTAATCTAAAAGCCGTAAATTCAACTAAATACCTGGGTATTACAATTACGGACAAGTTGAATTGGAAGGAACACATAGAAAATGTTGTGGGGAAGGCTAACCAAAGACTGCGTTTTATTGGCAGGACACTTAGAAAATGTTACAGACCTACTAAGGAGACTGCCTACACTACGCTTGTCCGTCCTCTTTCAGAATACTGCTGCGCGATGTGCGATCCTTACCAGACAGGACTGACGGAGTATATCGAAAAAGTTCAAAGAAAGGCAACACGTTTTGTATTATCGCGAAATATGGGAGACAGTGTCACAAAAATGATACAGGATTTGGGCTGGAAATCATTAAAGGAAAGGCGTTTTTCGTTGCGACGGAATCCTCTCATGAAATTCGAATCACCAACTTTGTCCTCCGAATGCGAAAATATATTGTTGACACCAACCTACATAGGGCGGAACGATCACCATGATAAAATAAGGGAAATCAGAACTCTTACGGAAAGATATAGATGTTCATTCTTTTCGCGCGCTATACGAGATTGGAATAATAGAGAAGTGTGAAGGTGGTTCGATGAACCCTCTGCCAGGCACTTAAATGTGATTTGCAGAGTGTCCATGTACATGTAGATGTAGATGTAGATGTAGATATAGGTAACGGGAACATTTTGAAATGAATTAGTCTTCTGTTCTTGTGACTTATTGCTTGCGAGCTAAAGAAAAGTAGCAATATAACCGTATAAATTGGTCTCTGCGAAAATATGGGCATAATTTTAGGATTCGTCCATTATCTGTTGGTTTTTCGTCAGTGTCGAAATGCTAGCCTTTATTTCGATAGAGAAACCTGCGGGAACTCGACAATATCCTCACAAAGTTAAATTCCGAAAGTAATCTTCGGCACGCCGGCGCAAACAGCAGTAGTCCACATCGTCCATACATCTCATTGCAGGCACAGAACAGCATGAACACTGCTGGCGAGCGGGGTAAGCGAAACCCGGCCCGGCGCGGTGTTTCAAGTAATCACTCCGCCGCGCCATTCCCCCCTGTCGCTCCACCCATTCTCTGCATGCTGCTATTTTCTTCGTCCGCTGTTTGTCCGATCACCAATACGCTGACGTTGGCACAGCGCGTCAGTCCCTCCTCTTTTTTTTTACTTTTTTGGGCCTCTCCTCCAGCGGTGCCCGGCCTTTTCGTAGCGGGGCTTTCGCTGCTCTGAACCAACGCAACGCGACGCGACGCGAAGCGCCACTGTTTTCCCCGGAATAGCGTTTGAAGAGCGGCCCGGCTCATAGCGCGCCCGTGTCCCCGGGCACAGCAGGTGCACAAGGACGGCACGCAGCGGCGCCCTTATAAAAGGCCGCGCCGTCCCCAACGCGGCGCACTCGCTCTGACGCGCCCGGCGGCCATTCGCTGCTCGTGGCACCCCGTAGGCCTGCGTGCGTGGATCAATCTCGCCGAGCAAATACCGACACGGACTGCCGCACTTAACACGCACATAGGCGCATACACAAACACACGCCTACGCCCGTGAGTAAGCGAGTCGTGTACACAGCACACAGCGGTTGGTGGACAGCCACTGGTTACCACAGCTGCATCCAGATTACTCTTTTTCTCTTTTTTTCGCCTACTCTAGGGATTCCAGAAAGGCACCATCACAAATGCAATATAATATAATCGATTCTCCGAGGGCGAGCTGGAAATTAATACCTCTGAATTTGTTATGTGATAACTCTTAACGTTATTTAAATTAAACAAAGGTTATTAGCATCTAAAACCCTTACTTTTTATGTGCATTTTACGGGTAAGTATCTGGACGGAGCTACGTTGTCTGTCTTAACTAAAGGGCCATTGAAGAAGCTGTCCGACCACTGTTAGAGGATTCTGCTCAAGAAATCAGACGAGAAACCTGTCAAGCAATGACGAAGCATCTTCCACAAAGAAGCAATGTTTCCAAAGAAGAAAGATGTGCGATACGAAAGCTGTGTGAGGATATTGATACAGTCGTCCTGCGTGCTGATAAAGGTAATGCTACAGTCCTTTTGCCTCAGGAAGTCTACAAGGAAAAGATATGAAAGGTATGTGGTTCAAGTGGTTTAAGTGGCTCTGAGCACTATGGGACTTAACATCTGAGGTCATCAGTCCCCTAGAACTTAGAATTACTTAAACCTAACTAACCTAAGGACATCACTCACATCCATGCCCGAGGCAGGATTCGAACCTGCGACCGTAGCAGTCGCGCGGTTCCGGACTGAAGTGCCTAGAACCGCTTCCCCTAAAGGCGGAAGAATCAGCAATGATCAACGACATGAGGATGCAGAAGGCAATGGAAACCACTGCATTAAAGGCACGTAACGTGTGTCCACAGGACATGTGGCCTGTAATTGAAGAAGTGTCATGATGATCTCTCCATTGGCAAAAGATTCCGGAATAGTCCCCCATTCGGATCTCCTGGAGGGGACTGCCAAGGTGGAGGTTACCATGAGAAAAAGATTGAATAATCAACGAAAGGATAAGGTTCTACGAGTCGGGGCGTGGAATGTCAGAAGCATGAACGTGGTAGGGAAACTAGAAAATCTGAAAAGGGAAATGCAAAGGCTCAATCTAGATATAGTAGGGGTCAGTGAAGTGAAGTGGAAGGAAGACAAGGATTTCTGGTCAGACGAGTATCGGGTAATATCAACAGCAGCAGAAAATGGTATAACAGGTGTAGGATTCGTTATGAATAGGATGGTAGGGCAGAGGGTGTGTTACTGTGAACAGTTCAGTGACTGGGTCGTTCTAATCAGAATCGACAGCAGACCAACACCGACAACGATAGTTCAGGTATACATGCCGACGTCACAAGCTGAAGATGAACAGATAGAGAAAGTGTATGAGGATATTGAAAGGGTAATGCAGCATGTAAAGGGGGACGAAAATCTAATAGCCATGGGCGACTGGAATGCAGTTGTAGGGGAAGGAGTAGAAGAAAAGGTTACAGGAGAATATGGGCTTGGGACGAGGAATGAAAGAGGAGAAAGACTAATTGAGTTCTGTAACAAGTTTCAGCTAGTAATAGCGAATACCCTGTTCAAGAATCACAAGAGGAGGAGGTATACTTGGAAAAGGCCGGGAGATACGGGAAGATTTCAATTACATTACACCATGGTCAGACAGAGATTCCGAAATCAGATACTGGATTGTAAGGCGTACCCAGGAGCAATATAGACTCAGATCACAATATAGTAGTGATGAAGAGTAGGCTGAAGTTCAAGACATTAGTCAGAAAGTATCAATACGTAAAGAAGTGGGATACGGAAGTACTAAGGAATGACGAGATACGTTTGAAGTTCTCTAAAGCTATAGATACAGCAATAAGGAATAGCCCAGTAGGCAGTACAGTTGAAGAGGAATGGACATCTCTAAAAAGGGCCATCGCAGAAATTGGGAAGGAAAACATAGGTACAAAGAAGGTAGCTGCGAAGAAACCATGGGTAACAGAAGAAATACTTCAGTTGATTGATGAAAGGAGGAAGTACAAACATGTTCCGGGAAAATCAGGAATACAGAAATACAAGCCGCTGAGGAACGATATAAATAGGAAGTGCAGGGAAGCTAAGACGAAATGGCTGCAGGAAAAATGTGAAGACATCGAAAAAGATATGATTGTCGGAAGGACAGACTCAGCATACATGAAAGTCAAAATAACCTTTGGTGACATTAAAAGCAACGGTGGTAACATTAAGAGTGCAACGGGAATTCCACTGTTAAATGCAGAGGAGTGAGCAGATAGGTGGAAAGAATACACTGAAAGCCTCTATGAGGGTGAAGATTTGTCTGATGTGATAGAAGAAGAAACAGGAGTCGATTTAGAAGAGATAGGGGATCCAGTATTAGAATCGGAATTTAAAAGAGCTTTGGTGGACTTACAGTCAAATAAGGCAGAAGGGATAGGTAACTTTCCATCAGAATTTCTAAAACCATTGGGGGAAGTGGCAACAAAATGACTATTCACGTTGGTGTGTAGAATATATGAGTCTGGTGACATACCATCTGACTTTCGGAAAAGCATCATCCACACAATTCCGAAGACGGAAAGAGCTGACAAGTGCGAGAATTATCGCACAATCAGCTTAACAGCTCATGCATCGAAGCTGCTTACAAGAATAATATACAGAAGAATGGAAAAGAAAATTGAGAATGCGCTAGGTGACGATCAATCTGGCTTTAGGAAAAGTAAAGGGACGAGAGAGGCAATTCTGACGTTACGGCTAATAATGGAAGCAAGTCTAAAGAAAAATCAAGACACTCTCATAGGATTTGTAGACCTGGAAAAAGCGTTCGACAATATAAAATGGTGCAAGCTGTTCGAGATTCTGAAAAAAGTAGGAGTAAGCTATAGGGAGAGACGGGTCATATACAATATGTACAACAACCGAGAGGGAATAATAAGAGTGGACGACCAAGAACAAAGTGCTCGTATTAAGAAGGGTGTAAGACAAGGCTGTAGCCTTTCGCCCCTACTCTTCAATCGGTACATCGAGCAAGCAATGATGGAAATAAAAGAAATGTTCAGGAGTGGAATTAAAATACAAGGTGAAAGGATATCAATGATACGATTCGCTGATGACATTGCTATCCTGAGTGAAAGTGAAGAAGAATTAAATGATCTGCTGAACGGAATGAACAGTCTAATGAATACACAGTATGGGTCGAGAGTAAATCGGAGAAAGACGAAGGTAATGAGAAGTAGTAGAAATGAGAACAGCGAGGAACTTAACATCAGGATTGATGGCCACGAAGTCAATGAAGTTAAGGAATTCTGCTACCTAGGCAGTAAAATAACCAATGACGGACGGAGCAAAGAGGACATCAAAAGCAGACTCGCTATGGCAAGAAAGGCATTTCTGGCCAAGAGAAGTCTACTAATATCAAATACCGGCCTTAATTTGAGGAAGAAATTTCTGAGGATGTACGTCTGGAGTACAGCATTGTACGGTAGTGAAACATGGACTGTGGGAAAACCGGAACAGAAGAGAATCGAAGCATTTGAGATGTGGTGCTATAGACGAATGTTGAAAATTAGGTGGACTGATAAGGTAAGGAATGAGGAGGTTCTACGCAGAATCGGAGAGGAAAGGAATATGTGGAAAACACTGATAAGGAGAAGGGACAGGATGATAGGACATCTGCTAAGACATGAGGGAATGACTTCCACGGTACTAGAGGGAGCTGTAGAGGGCAAAAACTGTAGAGGAAGACAGAGATTGCAATACGTCAAGCAAATAATTGAGGACGTAGGTTGCAAGTGCTACTCTGAGATGAAGAGGTTAGCACATTAAAGGAATTCGTGGCGGGCCGCATCAAACCAGTCAGTAGACTGATGACCAAAAAAAAAAAAAAAAAAAAGAGTTCTGGTGCATACCGGAAGATTAACAAAGATCCTACTAACAAAGTGACAATAAGGACTGCTGCCTTGCTGAACTCTTCACCAGTACCGAAGGAAGTCATAAGAAGTTTAAAAGTACGAGGTGCAGTACCATCGAGATTTTATGGTCTTCCAAAAGTTCACAAGATGGGTAATGATGAGCATCTAGAGGACTTGTCAATGAGACCTATAACGAACACTATTGGTTCACCAACGTATTTTTCTGGAAAATATTTAGCTTCCCTATTAAATCTGTTGGTAGGAAAATGTAGTCACCACATTCGTAATTCTATGGATTTTATTCAGAGACTTAGCAATGTCAGGGTAAATGGTACGGATGTGCTTGTTAGTTTTGACGTGGTATCATTGAATGCCGAACGTTTGCCGCGCCGAACATTTGCCACACTTGCTCCTTCGCCAGGTAGCTTGAGTGGCGATCCCTCAGGTAAGGGACGTTCTTCCTCGTACTACTTCTGTCCGCTTTCAAACCGCCGTCTCCACATCTTACTCGATACCTTCTTCTTCGACATCTTGGCGAAATATAGAGCTTCTTTTCCGAAATCGAAATATTTATACCTTTTGGGAGACGAAAGCAATAACGACGATTATGTCAGTATATATTAGTTCTGCCAATTATAAATATAGATCCCTCTGTCTGTACGGTAGCTTCCTTTCACGCTTACTGATCGCGATAGAAACAGTCCATCGGCAGGGGGGCAACAAGAAAGGAACGTTGTAAAGAGAATGCGAATGTACGCTAATCGTTTCTTTTTGATCACTGCATTTGTGCCTACTTTAATTACTACAAGTGCATGCCTAAAAGACAATAAAGGAAGAAGAAGTGGGAATGTGAATGTTTGAAAAGAAGAACGACATACTCCGTATTAATTTACTCTCTAAAATCGGATATACCTTGTGGCGAAACATTAGTCAGTAAAGTGTAGCGGGGCAATGTTCAAAAAATGACTGAAAATACGTTCACTAAATACAGATAAGAACATCTATGATTGACATGTTATCTAAAGTCGACATACAATTTTAAAATGTTAGAAATAAGGAAATGAAGTAATACAGAATGCTATGCTTGTAACGTACATTGTTATTCTACATTGTTTAGCTCTGGTATTTACAGGGTCACAGAGAAAGCATCCTAGGTTTTGGAGGGAAAAGCCGTAATTGTAATGACCTGCACTACAACAGAAACAAGAAGCACAAGTTAAGGAAGAATAATATAATGTGTGTTCCAGCGACATTGAAGCAGATCGTTCCTGTGACTTAGTATGGGCAGAGGTTATATTCAACAACCGGAATAAATTAATAATTCGCTCCTCTTACCGACCCCTGGTCTCAGATGAAACAGCTGCTGAACAGTTCAAAGAGAACTTGAGTCTCATCACAAATAGGTACGCTACTCATATAATTATAGTTGGCCGTGACTTCAATTTACCTTCCGTATGTTGACAAAAGTACATTTTCATACCCTATCGTACATAGAAAATAACTTCCGTATTTGTTCTAAATGCTTTTTTAAAAATTATTTTGAACAATTAGTTCACGAGGCCATTCAAATTGTAAATGGTTACCAAAACACACTTGACCTCTTAGCCACAAATAATCCTGAGCATCACGACGGATACAGGGATTAGTGAACACACAGTCGAGCGAGGCTCAATTCCGTAACAAAGAAATTCACCAAAACTATACGCAGAACATATCTATTTATAAAAGCAGCTAAAAATTCGCTTGACGTCTTTCTAAGAGACATTCTAGGCAGTCTCCAATACTTTCAGACTATGTAGGTGAAGACCATATGTGGCTTCAGTTCAAAGAAATAGTATCAACAGCACTCGAGAGCTTCATACCAAATAAATTAATAAGAGACGGAACTGATCCTCCGTGGGACACAAAACAGGACAGAAAGCTGCTGCAGGAGCAGCGGAAACGGCACGTATAATTTAGACGAACGCAAAATCTCCGAGATCGGCAATGTTTTGCTGAGGCTCGAAATTTGGTGCGGGTTTCAATGCGAGATGCATTTAATAGTTTCCACAACGAAAGTCTCTCTAGAAATGTGGCGGAATATCCAAAGAGATTCTGATCCTATGTTAAGTAAACCAGCGGAAAGGCTCAGTAAGTACCTTTACTGCGCGACAGCGATGAGGAGGAGGATGGGGAGACAAGAGACCTAACACTTCGGAACAGGTAAAACCGTGGCAAATGTCCGGCGTGGCAAATGTCCAGCGTGGCAAATGTCCGCATACCGGTATCGTTATACAACAAGGTACCTTTAAAGGACTCTTTATTTCTTATCGGCCAACATTTTAATAAGAACATTACGAACTTATTTGAAGATGTGGTTTTATCATCTTATTTTCAGTTTAATAGTGAATTTTATGAGCAAATTGATGAACTGCTGAACAGTTCAAAGAGAACTTGAGTCTCATCACAAATAGGTACGCTACTCATACGTACGTGGACAACACATTCTGGTATGGCGCCATGGGATGGATGAATTACATCGATTTCTTGAGCATTTGAATTACATCCATGCTAGCATTAAGTTTACAATGGAAATAGAAAAAGACGGCTGCCTCCCCTTTTTGGATGTTGTCCTTCGCCGTAAAGGTGACGGCACATTAGGACATGCCGTACATCGGAAACCAATACACACAATCTTCATGCCAGTAGCTGCCATCACCCTTCACAGACCATAGGTGTCCTTAAGACCTTAGTGCATCGGGCGCACTGTATATCTGATAGAGATAATTTGCAAGAAGAGCTCACATACCTCAAAAGCATTTAAATTGAATGGATTTTCTCCGCAACAAATTCGTAGACAGTCGATGCAAAACCTAAAATGCAGGTATGTGATGGGGAAGAAGATAGTAATTCCTTCAGATCTAGTGCATTTTTGCCCTATGTGGGTGCTCTTTCCTCGAAGATAGGCCGTATTCTTGAGAAACACTGTGTTAAGGTGATCTTCCGGCCCCCCACGAAGACTGCAGCTTTATTCGGCTCTGTAAAGGACGATTTACAGCTTCGTAAAGCGGGTGTGTATCAGATTCCTTGCGGAAATTGTGAGAAGTCGTTCATAAGTCAAACAACACGCATCGTTCATGAGAGGTGTGTGGAGCATCGAAGATACACACGCTTGTTACAGCCAGACAAATCAGCTGCGGCCGAACATTGTATTGATACAGGGCATTCCATGAGTTACAGTGATGCGAAGATTTTAACATCCACCTCTTCGTTTTGGGAATCTGTCTTAAAGGAAGCTATAGAGGTTAGATTAGCTGAAAATTTAATAAATAGAGATAATGGTTTTAATTTGGACAAAGCATGGAATCCGGCTCTTGGGGTAATTAAACTGCAGAGAAGTCGTCATGGTGTCACCACCACCGAACATACATCGCTAAGAGAATCGAATGTCTGTTCGCCTTCGCCACATGCAGCACATGTGTAAGCGTATTTCTCTGCCACCGACCAGCATCTGTGACCCGCATGCGCAGTACCGCCGTGGTGGAGCATATAAGGCATGTTGTCGTCTGTCTTGTGACTCACTCTGACGACGGCCGGGCGATACGCGGCCGAAATATCAGTGGAGGAAATCTTATTTGCGCTGCTGCATGCCCGAAATTTAATGGACCGTATTTTTTTATGTTTACATCTTTATTTCTCAAAGTAGTAACCCAGTCGACGAAAACATTTCAGCCACAATTGACCAGTTTGTTGATACCGTCACTGTAGAATGTCTGAGTTTGTTGAGGGAGACACAATTTCGCCTTTGTATGCATGCATCATCACTGTCAAACTGAAGATGCGCTTTTTAACTTTTCGCAACTGACGAAAGGCAGATGAGCCACGTAGAGACCACTCGATTTCAGTGAACCCAAGGCGTCGGATTGTTGCAGAAGTCGCTTTGCTCGTGCGTGGTTTAGCATTGTCAAGCTGAAGCAGTGGGTGAAGCATGTGTGGACGAGCTCCTCTCATTCGGAACTCTACTACATCCTGCCGCTTCTCATACATCGACATATAGTGATGCGACAAGTCATGGGATAGCGATACGCACATATACAAATGGCAGTAGTATCGTGAACACCAGGTGTAAAAGGGCACTGCATTGGCGGAGCTGTTATTTGTACTCAGAAGATTCATATGAAAAGGTTTCCGACGTGATTATGGCCACATGACGAGATTCAACAGACTCTGAACGCTGTGTGATAGAGATACAAGCATAGGACATTCCCCATTTTGGAAATTGTTATGAAATTTATTATCCTGAGACCCACAGTGTCAAAACTGTGCAAAGAATACCACATTTCAGGCATTACCTCTCACCACGGACAATACAGTGGTCGAAGGCCTTTACTTAGCGATCGAGAACAGCGGCGTTTGTGCAGAGTTGTCAGTGCTAACAGACAAGTACCACTGCGTAAGACAACCACAGAAATCAATGTGGGACGTATGACGAACGTATCCGCTAGGCCAGTGCGGCCAAATTTCGTGTTAATGGGTTATGGCACCAGATGACGATGCGAGTACCTTCCTAACAGCACGACATCGCCTAAAGCGCCTCACTTGGGCTCGTGATCATATCGGTTGGGCACTGGAGGAATGGAAAGTCGTGGCGTGGTCATGTGAGTCGCGATTTCATCTGGTAGGTCTCAAGTTTGGTGCAGACCCCACGAAGCCATGGACCCGAGTTGTCAACAAGGCACTGACGCTGGTGATGGCTCAAAAATGGTGTTGGCTTCGTTTACATTTAATGGACTGGGTCCTGGCAGTGTTTGACTACTAGGAGACCATTTGCATCCATTCATGGACATTATGTTCCCGAACGAAGATGGAATTTTTATGACAGTGCACCGTGACACCGAGCTACAACTGTTCGTGGATTTCAGGAACACTCTGAACAATTTGGGCGAATGATTTGGTCACCCAGATCGACCGACATGAATCCTATCGGACATTTATGAAACCTAATTGAGAGATCAGTTCAGCCACAAAAGCCTGCACCGGCAAAAGCTTCCCAATTGTGGATGGCTAGAGAGGCAGTATGCTGCAGGCGACATCCAACGATGTGTTCAGTAGATGCCACGTCACATGCTGTGCACTACGCCGGGCAAAAGGAGTCCGACGCCATGTTATGTGGTATTCCCTGACGTTTGTCCCCCCAGTGTAGTTCTGTTATACTCCACCATGGTACGTGCTAGCATTCGGATCCCTCTATGGTCATATTAATTTTCTATGTATTAGGTGCTCATCACTTAACAGCTAACGAGCATACTGGAAAGCGTGCGTGAAGTCTGAAAAACAATGTAGAGCTACTCGCAGGAGTAAATCTGTGAGTGTGGCACATTGTTTATGCCTGGGTATCTCACCTCGTTGAGAGTTTCTCACGAAAGGCGATGTGCTGGATTCGAATGTTGGTCCTACATGTAGTTGTAATCCACCAGAAAGTTTAATAACAACACACGCTCTTCTGCAGAGCTAGAGATTCATTTGGGAGTGTGGGTACCTTTCAGAAAGACAGTAAACTGTCAATAATCCTTGGCCATTGCACTATGCAGGGAATGAGAAATCGAATCTCCATCACTCTTTTAAAAACACTTAGTAGCTATTACTTACGCCACATTGCTAGAATTGTATGGGAAGTATGTGGCACCAGCAATTTAAATTGAGACCACTTTACGAGGCGCACATTGCAATACAGTAAATAACTAGGGTCCATGGCTTCGTGGGGCCTGCACATACATCATAGTACATGGTCATAAAAATTATTGTTGTTTGATTCTCCACTTGAGAGACACAGGTTGGTATATGTCATGCAGGATGTTGGTAACCTAATGGCAGCGTAATTAAATAAACGTGGTTACCTTTTATACTATGAATTGTACCAAAACTTTATAAAACCAACACTCACTATATTAACGTACACAGATTGTATGGATGTCCTGTAAGGGAAGCGTAGACACTGTATTGGAGTAAAGATTATAAGAAGCGTAAGTCACGTCACTAAGAATATTACATGAATCCCAACAGCAATACTAATGCTCATAAATTACAGTAGGTCTACACATTATGAAAAATTAGCTACATTTTAAACGGTGAGGATATCCCAATAAGAGGAAATTGTTATGGTGCTACTGATTCACTGACGTTTGACGTTACGGCGGTTGTTCAGTTTTATAGACATCAATTAAAAGCTGAGAAGAATCCCCAAATAACAGATGCTAGCAACAGTTTTATCGTTGATTTGAGATGTAAAATACATATAGCACAACAAGAAAACTGCAGGGTAGCTCTTGGACACTTAGGAGGTGCAATCAATCCACTGAACGAGCTGCTCGCCCTATGCTTGTCCGTCCTCTTCCGGAGTATTGCTGCGCAGTATGTGATCTTTACCAGATCACAGACTGGTTGACAAAAGACATCGAAAGAGTTCGAAGAAGAACAGCCCGCTTTGTGTCATCCTGAAACAGAGGGCAGACATTGAATAATGCATTATAACACGCAGTTTAGAATTTCTTACAATTTAAAGTCATGTCTGATGCCATCGCACAGCATGATTAACTCATGAGTGTCTGCTTAACTACCTCAACAGTTCTTCTTGTACACATACCAAAAAAAGTTGTGCATCACCTTTTTATTGCTCTTGAGAAATACACACTGCATGTTGTACCACCATACAGCGAGACATTCAAGAGGTGGTGGTCCAGATTGCTGTACGATCCAGTACCTCTAAAGCCAGTAGCACGACCTCTTGCATTGACGCATGCCTGTATTCGTCGTGGCATATTATCCATAAGTTCATCGAGTCACTGTTGGTCCAGATTGTCCCACTCCTCAACGGCGATTCGGGGTAGATCCCTCACTGTGGTTGGTGGGTGAACAGCCCTTTTCAGTCATGTTTCACCGAGCAAGGTGGCGCAGTGGTTAGACACTGGACTCGCATTCGGGAGGACGACGGTTCAATCCCGCGTCCGGCCATCCTGATTTAGGTTTTCCGTGATTTCCCTAAATCGCTCCAGGCAAATGCCGGGATGGTTCCTTTCAAAGGGCACGGCCGATTTCCTTCCCCGTCCTTCCCTAATCCGATGAGACCGATGACCTCGCTGTCTGGTCTCCTTCCCCAAAAACAACCAACAAACCAGTCATGTTCGATAGGGTTCATGTCTGGAGAACATGCTGGCCACTCTAGTAGAGCCTTGTCGTTATCCTGAAGGAAGTAATTCACAAGATGCGCACGATGCGGGCGCGAATTATCGTCCATGAGGACGAATGCCTCGCCTATATCCTGCCGATATGGTTGCACTATCGGTCGGAGGATGAATTCAATTAGCGTACAGTCGTTACCAGCGGCGTAAGTCGGCCCCCATAATGCCACCCCAAAACGGCAGGGAACCTCCACCTTGCTGCACTCGATGGACAGTGTGTCAAAGGCATTGAGCCTGTCCGTGTTGCCTCCAAACATGTATCAAGAAATGGTTCAAATGGCTCTGAGCACTATGGGACTTAACATCTCAGGTCATCAGTCCCCTAGAACTTAGAACTACTTAAACCCAACTAACCTAAGGACATCACACACATCCATGCCCGAGGCAGGATTCGAACCTGCGGCCATAGCGGTCGCGCAGTTCCAGACTGAAGCGCCCAGAACCGCTCGGCCACGCCAGCAGGTCCAAACATGTCTCCCACGATTGTCTGGTTGAAGGGATAAGCGACACTCATCGGTGAAGAGAGCGTGATGCCAATCCTGAGCGGTCCATTCGCCATGTTGTTGGGCCCATCTGAACAGCGCTGCATGATGTCATGGCTGCAAAGGTGGACATCGCCACGGATGTCGGGAGTAAAGTTGCGGATTGCCTATTGTGCACTGTCTGAGTCGTAACACGACATTCTGTGGCTGCACGAAAATCTTTATTCAACATGGTGGCGTTGCTGTCAGGGTTCCTCAGAGTCGTAATTCGTGGATAGCGGTCATCCACTGCAGTAGTAGCCCTTGTAAGGACTGACCGAGGCATGTCGTCGACAGTTCCTGTCTCTCTGTATCTCCTCCATGTCCTAACAACATCGGTTTCGTTCACTCCGAGACGGCTGGGCGCTTCCGTTGTTGAGTGCCCTTCCTAGCACAGAGTAACTATGCGGACACGATCTAGGCATGGTTGAACTACAGACAACATGAGGCGTGTACCTCCTTCCTGGTGGAAAGACTGGAATTGATCGGCTGTCGGATCCCCTCCGTCTAATATGGTTCAAATGGCTCTGAGCACCATGGGACTTAACTTCTACGGTCATCAGTCCCCTAGAACTTAGAACTACTTAAATATAACTAAGAACATCACACACATCCATGCTCGAGGCAGGATTCGAACCTGCGACCGTAGCGGTCGCGCGTTTCCAGACTGTAGCACCTAGAACCGCTCGTCCACCCCGGCCGGCTTTGTCTAATAGGCGCTGCTCATGTATGGTTGTTTACATCTTTGGACGGATTTAGTGACACCTCTGAAGAGTCAAAGGGACTGTGTCTGTGATACAATATCCACGTCAACGTCTGTCTTTAGTAGTTCTAGGAACCGGGATGATACAAAACGTTTTTTGATGTGTGTATATACTAGGGGAGAGAAATCAGTACACCGTTTTTGATGTTTCCAATCCACTCAAGATTTATTGTTGCAACAGTGCAAATGAAGTACATGAAACGATTACTTCCACTGACCAGTAGTACAAGTGGTTCTGATATGCCAAGTATCGGCTCATGCTGAAACACCAATGTTAATACGTGGTGTAACTTCCTGGAGTGGCAACGTAGGCCGGCTAGAGGGGCCGAGCGGTTCTGGGCGCTACAGTCTGGAACCGCGCGACCGCTACGGTCGCAGGTTCGAATCCTGCCTCGGGCATGGATGTGTGTGGTGTCTTTAGGTTAGTTAGGTTTAAGTAGTTCTAAGTTCTAGGGGACTGATGACCTCAGAAGTTAAGTCCCATAGTGCCCAGAGCCATTTGAACCGTTTTGGCAACGTAGGCGCCGACTCTGGTATGTAGGCGATCTTACACATGGCGAATACTGTCCTGGAATACGCTATATCACACCTGTCGGGCACCTGTTCACGTAGTTCTGTAAGAGCTGTTGGTTGACGAGTCGCATTAGTCACTTCACCTTCCGTTATGTCCCACACGTCCTCGAATGGAGACGAGTCTGGAGGTCTTGCTGACTAGTTGGTGCAGGCCTTGCACAGCACGTTGCATTTCACAGGCAGTGTATGAGTGAGCATTATCATGTTGGAGAAACACATCACCTTCATGTTGCATGAAAGCGAAAGGAACAGGTCTAACGACATTGTCCACGTACCGAGCGTTGGTTAGCGCCCGCTTCAGAAACGCCAAAGGTGAACGAGAGTTGTACTTACCACAACCCAGACGATAAGGCCTGCTTTGGGGCCAGTATGTTGTGGACTAACGGTCGAACGGTTCCAGACGCTTCAGTGCAAAACTGCGCTGCTGTTACGGTCGCTGGTTCGAATCCTGCCTCGGGCATGGACGTTTGTGATGTACTTAGGTTAGTTAGGTTTAAGTAGTTCTAAGTGTAGGGAACTGATGACGTCAGATGTTAAGTCCCATAGTGCTTAGAGCCATTTGAACCATCTTGGACGAATCCATTCTACAAGACAGCACTTACCAGCGGTACATCCTACGCGCAACGACCATCACATGCGTGCAGGTACAATATGGTTTCACCACTGAAGACCACGGCGCGCCATTCCAACTTCTAAGTGACCATCTGGTGGCAACAGTCGAACCGTACACGTCGATGCTGTGGCGTGAAGGGAAGACGGGCTACAGGTGTGCATTGATAAAAGGATCTCAACAGTTCTTGTTGACTTGTCTGGGTTCACAAGCCCTTTTATCTGTTATTTTGTCGAATATTGACATTCTGAGCCCGTGGCTGTGTAAAAATACAGGTTTACACTTACAGAGAAGATAACAGCAACCTGCCACTTTTTATAATGCCATTTATTTATTTAAATAGCGCCTTTACCGGTTTCAAATAGAAAGGTTCATCTTCAGACAGCTCGATCACGTTGAGATATATTTTACATTAGCTTTCACTTTTTGTTTTCCCAAATTTTGAAATTTCCTTGGGATGGTGGAGCCCTACAACCAAAACAAGATATGAGGCAAAGGCATAGTTACAGGTAAAAAGACATCGTCTCATCAATATATTTAAATGACCTAGTAGATAGTGTCGGAAGTTCCACGCGGCTTTTCGCGGATGACGCTATAGTATACAGAGAAGTTGCAGCATTAGAAAATTGCAGCGAAATGCAGGAAGATCTGCAGCGGATAGGCACTTGGTGAAGGGAGTGGCAACTGACCCTTAACATAGACAAATGTAATGTATTGCGAATACATAGAAAGAAGGATCCTTTATTGTATGATTATATGATAGCGGAACAAACATTGGTAGCAGTTACTTCTGTAAAATATCTGGGAGTAAGCGTGCGGAACGATTTTAAGTGGAATGATCATATAAAATTAATTGTTGGTAAGGCGGGTGCCAGGTTGAGATTCATTGGGAGAGTCCTTAGAAAATTTAGTCCCTCAACAAAGGCGGTGGCTTACAAAACACTCGTTCGACCTATACTTGAGTATTGCTCATCAGTGTGGGATCCGTACCAGGTCGGGTTGACAGAGGAGATAGAGAAGAGCGGCGCGTTTCGTCACAGGGTTATTCGGTAAGAGCGATAGCGTTACGGACATGTTTAGCGAACTCAAGTGGCAGACTCTGCAAGAGAGGCGCTCGGCATCGCGGTGTAGCTTGCTGTCCAGGTTTTGAGAGTGTCCGTTTCTCGATGAGGTGTCGAATATATTGCTTCCCGCGAACCATACGCGACTGGAACAGGAAAGGGAGGTAATGAGATTGGCACGTAAAGTACCTTCCGCCACTCACCGTTTGGTGGCTTGCGGAGTATAAATGTAGATGTAGATGTATATCTTGTTTGGTTGTAGGGCACCAGCAGCACACGGAAATTACATAATTTGAGGAAACAAAAAGCGAAAGCTAAAGAAAAACGTATCTTAACGTGAACGAGCGGTCTGAAGGTGAACCTGTCGTTTCTAAACGGCTAACGGCGCTATTTAAATAAATAAACAGCATTATAAAAAGTGGCTGGTTGCAGTTACCTTCTCTGTAAGAGTCAGGCTATGCCTCTTCTCTGTGCTGTAGTATCTGACGATCTCTCACTGCTGCCCTTGCAATACGACAACCTGGTGAGCACGTGATCTGCATGGACGTCCAGAATCTAGCGTACGGTTGTGAGAATGTTCACGTGACCGCTGATACAAGCATAATTGCATAACTGATGCGGCACGTAAAATTTGTGTGTCTGTTCTCCGTAAGTATGATCCCGCCACTTGGCAGATCAAAATTTGACCCATTTCAGGATCGCCCTGTTGGCTATAGGAACCACGAGTGTTTTTTCCGCGGCATGGTTGCCAGTTTGTTTCATCTGTTTGCACCACACTGAGCCTTCTGGCTGTGAGCATTCCATATTAAAGGGTAGACACAGATGGCGCTCTCGTAGCTATGTCACTATGGTGTCTGTTGGCGGATGACGTCCATATCCATCTACTATCCCCCAGGTGGCTTATACCATCATCGTCTTTCCGGGTGAACTAGTATTATTTACTGTCAGTATATTAACCGAGGACAGATACAGAATTCACTTTACGTTACCTTGTTACTAACAGGGTTTCACTGCTAGACGCTTATAAAAATCAGGAATCGGCGAACCAAGAGTGCTTCTGTTAAGTTTGGCAGGTAGGAGACGAGGCACTGGTTGAAGTAAAGCTGTGAGGACGGGGCGTGATTCGTGCTTGGGTAGCTCAATTGGTAGAGCACTCGTCCGCGAAAGGCTAAGGTCCCGAGTTCGAGTCTCGGTCTGGCACACAGTTTTAATCTGCCAGTAAGTTTCATATCAGCGCACACTCCGCTGCAGAGTGGAAATATCATTATAGATCAATTAGCTTGGCAAACATTGAACTTGTGTCATAGCTCTCCTGTCGTAGCCCTGGTGCAACTCGCGCAGCAAGCTTCACACAATTAGATGGTGGCAGCTTTAAATGCATTACTTTAATATATATCTGTTACACAGTCTCGCAACTACCAGCGCAGTAAATATTGAAAAAGAAATCAAATGGTTGCAATCTTCATAACTTAACCTCTCAATGGAACTTCACAATCCCTGGTATTGCTTAAAGGGCACACGGTTACAGGCATTTGTAAGCGACAAACGTATTTATTTCTCACGATTACGTGAGAAATAAATTTCATTAAGGGATGAGCAGGGTGAAGTTGTCGACAATTTGCAAGGCCACGCCATCGCATTCACCACGTATGAAACTGAAATAAAACTCGAGCTTCGAAAGGGATTAAGGCCTAATTAAAGATGTCATAGAAAGTGCATCATCGCCCACAGAACAGGAACTACAGTGCTAGACGAAATTAGGACGCCATTCACGTTATCACAAAATATCCACACGACCTACAATTTGACAGAGCGCATAAAAAATCATACATATGTAGAAAACTGTTCGATAATTAAAATGACTCTGTAGCCGTTTCAATTGACAACCACTGTGTTACACAGATGTTCGTGAGTTCCTGAGGGACCAAACTGCTGAGGTCATCGGTCCCTAGACTTACACACTAGTTAAACTAACTTACGCTAAGGACCACACACACACACACCCATGCCCGAGAGAGGCGGCAGGGGCTGCGCGCTTTTGACACTACGCCTCTAACCGCGCGGTTGTGTTACACAGTCATAACAGGCACATAACGAAATATTTTAACAGAAGGGAGTGAGGTTAGTGTCGACGCCCCGTCACGGAGGAGGTTATTAGAGGTAGAGCATGAATTCGGATCAGGGAAGAATAATGCGCCAAATAGGTCGTGCTCATTAAAAAGAAACCATCCATAAATTCGTCTTACACGATTTAAGGACAACACAGAAACTTACTATCTCTGATAAAAAACAATGAAACACACAAAAGACATCGACGGATGTCAAGGTAACACCGCAGACGTCTCACACGCTGATACCAGTCGCCCGAACACGGGTTAAGTTGCACAAAGAAAGCAAATCCAGAGACTACTCTCAAACACGAGAAGAAGTCCTATTGGACCTATTAACAGAGATCCGCCGACATATTAAGAACATTATACACATTTAATCAAAAATTTATTGTTAGAACTATGGCTTTGCTGACAGCGTCAAACATACTGCAGTGCCATCTGATACGTTGTTTGCGTCGCTTGACGTAAATTTTAATACAGTAGAGCCAACAAGTAAAACCTCCGATTCAATAAAAAAAAATCATTGACCGGTACATAAAAAAGGATTTGTAGAAGAAACTAAGGACGTAACGGAAATGTTGGAGCTGACGTTGACTTCCAGTTATTTCGGTTTTAACGGTAAAATTTACCACTACTCAGAAGATAGGGTGGGTAACTCTCAGGCTGGTATCATGGATGAGGTATTCATGAACTATGTAGGTCATAATTGCTTTGACGAAAGCCATCAGTTAGTCAACAAAACAATCTAGTATTACCCACATGTCGTTCGCCATTGGTAGCTGAGTAGTCGGCGTGACGGAATGTCACGACAAACGGCCCGGGTTCGATTCCCGGCTTTTTCGGAGATTTTCTCCGCTCAGGGACTGGGTGTTGTGGTGTCCTTATCATCATCATTTCATCCCCATTGACACGCAAGTCGCCGAAGTGGCATCAACTCGAAAGATTTGCACCAGGCGGACGGTCTACCCGACGGGAGGCCCTAGCCACAAGGCATTTCCATTTTTTACCCACATGTCGATGATTCCATTTCAGTATTTAAAGGGAATGTAAACGAAATCAGTGAGGTTGTTGCGAAGGTTAGCGCTTTTCACTCCAATGTAAAATATATATTTGAACGTGAACGTAAAGGTGTAGTCAATTTCCTTGACGTATATATAAAGACTGAAACGACGAAAGAAAATATGTACCAAGACCGGGAGTCGAATTTAGATAGTCTGCTCGGTAGGCAGATGCGCTACCCACTACGCCGCCATGGCACAGTGGCTTTACACAAATGCTCAGACTAAACGAGCACGCCTCCCTGCACAATCCAAATTCCAACTCAGCTTCAGCCTACTTGTTATTTCCCAAAAACTCGAACTGGATTCCAGAGACTCTACAGCTGTATTGGAACAGAACCCCAGCATCAAACGAGACATACTGCCTCAACCCAGTCATACGTGATGTAATCAAATGAAATTATGTAGTTCCAGAGACTTTTTCAAGTGTCAAATATCTATGATGTATATACGCCGTATGAAGTTACGAGTGAAAATACGTACCAAGGCATGGATTCGAACCCAGGTCTCCTGTTCACTAGGCAGATGCGCTTGGTCACTACGCCATCCTGGCACAGTAATAGCTTTACAAAACTTCGTGGACTGTCCTAGCACGCCTCCCTTCTATAGCAAAACTCTCATTCCCTCCTCAACCCATTTGGTTTTCCCCCTAAACTCGACAGCGGTGCACGGTCTCTCATATTGTTTTGGAATAGCACCTCATCATGGAACTAAATGGGGAAACTCCCATGAATCCCAGGCATAGGCGCTTTAATCAGATGAAACTATACGGTTCTAGAGACCTTCCCAAGTTTCAAACATCTGTGATGCATATATGCAGACTGAAGCGACGAATGAAAATTTATACCAAGACTGGGTATTCAACCCGTGCCTCTGCCTCAGTAGGCAGATGTGCTAAATACTGCTCACCCCTGGCGTATGGGTTTTGCGCAACTGCACGGACTACCCTAGAACGCCTCCCTCCTCAGTCCTAATTCCCATTCGCGCCTCAGCCCAATTGGTATTCTCTTTAAACTCGAACAGCACTGCACAAGCTCTCCAACTCTATTGGAGTAACACCTCAGCTCGAACGAAACGGGGAATCCAGCCTGAAACCCAGGCAGAGGTGATTTAATGAAAT